>NW_028141194.1:0-95000 GCF_030444845.1 Prenolepis imparis | reverse complement strand
TTGCAAGCTATGTCAAAGTAATGTATGCACTATACCGGCTGCTCATTTTCCGGTAAGTCTAAAATCTCCCCGACAAATTCCGTCACATTTGTGTCCTTCTGAGCATGTTCTACAATAAAGTCGAGTTCTAACAATTGACTGTAATTTGGACGGGCAGTGTAATTCTTCATTAGACTGAAAACAGATAGAATTATACATGAAAATAATAATATTTTATAATATTTTTTAATAATATTTTATAATATTTGTTTCATTGCTTCTAAACATTCAGCTAAAAGAGCAGTTGAGACTATTCGAATAAAAAATATTTCATCTTATTTTGCAAATAATATAATATTTATATATAATATATTCTTTTCTACATGTATTGTTTTATATATATATAGATACACAATTGCAGCATTTCAAATTTCATTTAGATTTTGTCATAAAATGTTTTCCTATCGGGGTATATATTTCTAAAATAAAGAAATATAATAAATAATATAATTATAAATTATAGGTATACATATTTCTAAAAAGATTATTTCTCATTGTTAGTCATATTCGTGATACAAGAGAGACAAAGACAGAATGCGATAATCTCTCCTTGTCACTCTTGTCAGTATGTTACCACGAAAATTCCCCATGAGCTGCTCTTAGATATAGATCTAGTGAGATTCTTTCATATAAGATTTTGCATCGAAGAAGTCACGTAGCTTCATGAAATTTTTTTTATATATTCTTTATATAATAAAGCAAGTCGCCAAAGCGCCGGATTTTGCATTTTCGCTCTTAAAAATTTATAATAAATAAAATACGGACTCGCGGCTAACCCAACCTTACCCGTTGCTAGCTGCGCGTTTCCCCAAAGTTTATTATAAATTTTATTTTTATCTTTTTTCCAAAAAATAGATCTTTGGCGAGTTGCGGGCAATTCTACTGATTAGAAATATCGCAAATTTAATCAGATTTTGGCTAATATCTTATATGAAAGAATCCGTAATTCCCGGCGGCCGATAGGCGTCTCCACCATGTCTACTGCCGACATGGACATAGGAATAAAGGGACGGAGTATAAACCTCTACTTTAGGCGAGGGGAGTGAAGCCGCTTCCGGGGAGCGGGGAACACGGTCACGTGGTACTTTGGTGCCGCATTGGTAATTGGTTCTAGCATAAATGCGCGAAATTTGAAAATGAGACATTTAGTTTGTTTACAATTATAAATGTGTGATAGAATATTTTGAGTAAAATAGAGAAACAAAGTGTTTTATTTATAAATCAGCATATTGAAATGTTAATGGTGTTAATGCATGTCATCGAGATGTCAGAATTAAATGATAAAAAAAGTTAGAATCTATAGATATGAAAAATCTTTATTGTTTTTGTTTTAGTATTTAATTTTGCAATTAATTGCAATGAATTCAGTAAAATAAAACTATTTATAAATAGAAATAACTAGAAGAATATTTATGATTATTAAGATTTTTAAGATTAGAAAATTATTTTTCACTTTTCTGCATTTAACAATGTGATTTAACGGATTTTGCAACAGCATATAACTTGCCCATGGAAGTAAGTATTGGTTACAGTTTTATAATAAAATATTAAAAATTTTATTATAAAATGTTAATGTAAATACCTAAATATTGATAAATAATTCATTCTTTAATAAATTGTACAACTGTCAATATTTATTGCATAAAGAGATTAGGATGGTATTATTAATAACAAAATTATTTTTTATCAATTTTATTACATTTATTGACCTTTAAATAAAATTAGCTTATTAAATACATGTCGCATACTCATTGGCGAATAATAATGTAAAGTTAGAGCAAATGATCTAAGTCGACTATCAAATTGTTTGTTTACAGGTTTTCCTCTATTTTTAAGCAATTGTCTTTCTAATATTTTAGAATTTGACCCACCTATGTCTTGTAATATTTGCAATTCTTCAGTCCCTAACATATTGTTTTTCTTGAGTTAATTAAGAATTGCCTCCAAAGAGATTATTCGTGATTCCTTTCGTCGAACCTTCTGTTGCAAAAGTTTAAACTTTTTTGAAAAAGAGGTTTTTGTGTCTTGCAATTTTTTGTGGAGGTATTCCTTTTCAAGAGCGTTATGGTCTCTCTTTGGTGATGTATTTGTTGACTGATCCGCAACTAAAAAATTTAAAAAATATAATGTATAACAAATTTTAATTTTTTAGAAAATTGTTACACATATTATATTAAATAAGATGAAATATTTCTTACAATGACTGCATCCAGGGATAGGAGATGTGGCTCTATCAATTTTTAAAGTATTACATACAGAACTTGATGCAATAATACCATCATTTGGAACATTCTCAATCACACGTTCTAGCAAGTAAACATAAGATACAAAGCAATATATAAATAAAACTGCATAATCTTGTGCCATACAATAAATCAGACAGTTGGGAAAGTTATTTGATAAAAATAATGCCACTACTAACTTGTAAACAGAAAAAAATTATAATAATAATGGCATTACAAATAACGTATTATTTCTCAATCCTGATAATAATAATACTATTTGATACCTATATACGGTAGTGCATTTGGTCGAAGTCTCTTTGTACCATATAAAAAATTAAAGGCATCTTCTGCAAAATGTGCGGAACAAATTCTTGCTCCAATAGGAACTAATTCCGCATTTAGCTCTAGTATATTCAACCAAAGCAATTTTGCTTTTTCATTCTTTGGAAATCTATTAAAAAATAAATGTGTTACTTTATATTATATCATTTCTCTTATTTTGATAATACAATATAATTTTCATATATGCTAATAAAATATGATTTTTCTTACCGGTGATATGAGACATTATTTATATTTTTTCTTTTATTTGTCCCAAAACGAGACGACTTCTTGTACGATTTTTACAATTTTTTACAATGCACTGTGGCATTGTAAAAACAGTATATTTTTTCTTTGAATTATAACTCAATAAAACTGTTCTGACACTTCCATGACACTTCTGACTCTCGATGAAAGATTGCGCTTGCGCGATCACAACCAATCGCCAATGCGGCACCAAAGTACCACGTGACCGTAGTTCCCCGCTCCCCGGAGACGGCTTCACCCCCCGCAGCTATTGCTCTGTCCCTTTATTCCTATGTCCATGACTGCCGACCCTTAAGGGTCGGCAGGCGACCCAGGCAAACTCCGAATTGATGTTGGAGACCTCGCGCGGTGACAACGCGAAACTCCGGTTTCAGTGTTACCAACGTTGAAAAACCAATTTCAGGTTCTATGTAGTGGTGTATATCCGTACACGTACACACTATTGCATTGCTCACGCGGACGCACAGTAGAGAGACAAGGATCGATAATCACGTTATTCCTCTACCGTGCTAATCACGTGACATGCTACACGCGAGATACGGCCTGAAAATGCTTTCTGGCCTTTCGTAGCAGAAGGCAGGAATGTAGCAAGGCTAATAAGCACCCACTTTTTGTAAATTTTATATATGCTTATGCACATATGTGCGTATATATAACAAATAGTATCAAAAATTTATATATATTTCTCCAAATTGTACAATGATAAATAATAATGATAAAATAATAATTCGCAGAGTGAACTAATATACAACATG
Organism: Prenolepis imparis; assembly: GCF_030444845.1. NCBI lineage: Eukaryota > Metazoa > Arthropoda > Insecta > Hymenoptera > Formicidae > Prenolepis > Prenolepis imparis. The sequence continues at coordinate 91,393 of NW_028141194.1, read as the reverse complement.
TAAGACACGGGCGCTTATTAGACTTGGTAATTTATTGCTTTTTTACTTCTACTTTTTTATCGATATTTTATGTATCGTCAGCGCGATAGAGAGACAAGGAGAGAACGAGTATTTTAATTCTTGTCTAACATGTAGTGGCAATTGTAGATTTATAGGCTAACAAATATGTATTACTTAATTACTTTTTGATTATATTGATGTTACTGTATAAGAATACTTGCTCCATATAAATCGTGATGTAAAGAACATACGATGAGTAACATATTATAAATAGCTCAATGCAAGGTGTTCGGTCTGTCACCCTGAAGACTCAAGTTCAAGTCTATCGATATGATTTTTTTTTATAATATATTAGAATATATAAAAATTATTTTAAAAAATATATTTTTAAAGGCGATTAACTTTAAGAATTTTTAAATATTGAAAATATCAATTATTTTACAACTATCATATACATAAAAATGCAAAATAATTCCGTGAATAAATTAATGTATCCTGTAATAAATCAATAACTAATATATATATATATATATATATATATATATATATATATATATATTGATTACTGATTTAGAGAGATAGATTTATTACTGGATTAATTTATTTACCGAATTTTTTGCATTTATATATACAATATGTTTGTAGTTGTAAAATTATTGAAATATTTTCAATATTTAAAAATTCTTAAGTATCGCCTTTAATTAATAATTTCTATATATTCCAATAATAATAAATATAAAAAAAAAATATATACCGATAGACTTGAACTCGAGTTTTCAGGGTGATAGACCGAACACTTTGCATTGAGCTATTTATATGTTATTCATAAGTTTTTTATATTATTTTTTATGCAGCTGATATTTTTATACAGTAACATCAATATATAATCAATATATAATGAAATCAAGATAACACATACTTGTCAATCATATATATATATATATATATATATATATATATGCATATATATATAAACTTATAAATATTTTAAATATTCTTTCTAAATTATATATGTATAATAATCTTTAAAAAATATATATATTTTAATATTTAATAAATCATTATTCTATAATTTGAGATACATAATATATGCGAGATACGGCATACAATAAGATACAATTAGATATTGGATATATAGAATTATTGGATATATAGAATTAGATAAATAGGAAGATATTGTTAGGAGCAAGATCTAAGATATCGCGTTATCCTCGTTTTACATATACAGAGAAACAAAGGTAATACGATAGCCGGTTCTTGTTGACATTATCTTTCAATAATCGCATCCGTGTGCTCAACATATTAGTATCTGTGCCTACATGGACGCTACTACATACGTAATGCAAGAGAGACAAAGACAGAACGATTATCTCTCTCCTTGACAAGCTGTCAGTATGTTACCACGAAAATTTCCCCAGTTTCTTAGATCTAGTGAGAATCGTATCGTCCAGATTTCTCATCAAATAAGTGACATAGCTGCGTGTTTTTTTTTAAATATATTCTTTATATAATAACCCAGGTAGCAAAATGATATCAAAATGATATTAAAAAGACAACCCAAAAAAGATACGGATGACTTTTTAGTTGGCAAAAAAGATACCTTTTTGTGGCATAAATAGTATAACTAATGTCCGCTTGGATGACAACTTATTTGTATCCGAACGCCAACTGTAAGACAACTTATAACGGTGACCAAATTACCAACATATGGTCAACCTTTATCAGTTACCAATACGTCAACATAAAGTTATCGAAGTGTTAAAATCGAAAGATATCTTTAAGATATAAAATAGACAACTAAATTAGATATCTTTAAGATATAAAATAGACAACTAAATAAAGGTTAATAAAAAGACATTTAAACAATATCCAGCAAACACAAAATAATAGTTATTATAAGTTCTAATTTCCTAATAATCTCTACAATAAATATAACTGTTGTATAACATATGCCTTGGTATATATATACAGTTATATAATTATTATATACCAAGGCATATATGTTATACAACAGTTATATTTAATTGTGTTGATTGAGAAATTAAAACTTTTGATATTATAACTATTACTTTGTGTTTGCTGAGCGTCAATCATCATAGTAATAAATATATATACATGGAATAAATGGAATAGATTAATAATTTTAGTTAACAATTAATCATATTATGTACATTTGTATTTCAAATAAATTTTTATTACTACCTGCTCACTCAAGATTATTTAGAATCAATATATTTTATTCATAATAAGCCTAGCAAAAACAGAGTACATTAGGAACTTTGATTATTAATTAACTACAGAACTAGAATACACAAATGATATAGAATGATATAGAAATATTATTCGTTATCCTTTAAAAAAAATGTATGTGTTATAATTCTTATACGAGCAAAATTTATATTGCAAGATTTATATTAATATTAAGTATATGTATAATATAGTAAATATTTTTACTGGTGTTGGAGACGTTCTCGTCGTTTGTCAGCAGCTTTTATTCGATCGCCTCCACGGCGAAGCCAATCGGCAATTCGATCCTCGACAGTTTTTATTGTTGTTCCCGAAAATATGTTACGTATTACATCTGAAAAAATTAATGATCAGATTATAAATATTATCAGTATAATATCATGAGACGTAGTAATTTCTTCACGACGAAGAACTAGATAAGGCCTCAATAAGGGGTTTGTTCTTTATTGTTGCACTGGTGAACTAGTGCAGACTGTTGCAGTAAGTTAGAATGAAACAAAATATATTTCTCTCACTCTAACTTATTGCACTAGTTCATCAGTGCAGCAATAAAGAACAAACCCAAGGTCTACAATAGATGATTTTAAGTTCTAAGCCTTAAGAAATTGACCAATCATCGTCAAGTATGAAGAGAATACTCGACTGTGATTAATCTATTTCTTAAAACTAAGAACTTAAAATTTTATTGTAGACGCCGCTTAAGACTGCGATTTCACTTAACATTTGTCGACGTTGTTGGATGTTTCGATAAATTATTGTGTAAAAAATATGAGGTTTCTACCAGAATTTTAAAAATTTTCTATCCAATGATCAATCGATATACGTCCGACAACGCCGACAAATGTTAAGTTTTGAAATCTCAGTCTAAAATATTAAAACAATATTTATCAGTATATATATATATGTGTGTGTGTGTGTGTGTGTGTGTGTGTGTGTGTGTGTGTGCGCGCGCGCGTGTGCGTACGTGTGTGTATACACACGTACCAATAATGAGAAATGGGAACGTAAATTTGGATATTTTTGGAACGTTCTCGGCTCCGAGAGTCCAAACGACTTTTTGAGTTAAATCATCTGTCATAACTACTTCCATTGAAAATTTAACTGCTTTTTGGACTGTTTTCCCACCGATGTCTTGAATTTTCTGCATCTGGAAGATATGGATTAAACACTTAAATTATTAAATAAACGATATATTAACGCAGTTTAAGAATACTCGTATACTTACAAACTGATTTCGCATTTGCTCATTATTTTTTAGATCCAGATCAAATTTTTTTAAGGCGTTAATATTGTCGAATGGCATCGGGGGCAGAAGTAAATAATTATTGCGTTTCGGTAATTCTATTGCGTTAGAATTACGTGCTATTTCTAACAATTCATTTAATTTTCGTAATATTATAGTTTCGAAACGTTTATGCTCTTCTCGACAATCATCTGAAAAATAAAATAATGATCTACAGATATAAGACTGACGTATCCCACGGAGCGGATTACGTGGAAGCGGAACCAGCGGAACCAGCGGATCGCCAATTACGAAATTATTCCGCTAGAGCTCTTCGATCGGGCTCCATCAGAATAATTACGCGATTGGCGATCCGCTAGTTCCGCTTTCGCGTAATCCGTTGTATGAGGCATCAACCTAAGGCTGGAGTCCCATGGAGCGGAAATACTCAGCGGAACGAAACGAGATCACCAATCACGGGATTGTTTCAACAGAATCTTTGAAAGGGCTCTATCAGAATGATCTCGTGATTGGCGATCCCGTTTCGTTCCGCTGAGTATTTCCGTCCATGGGACGCCGGCCTAAGGGCCGGTTGTTCCAACTCTTGATAAGTTTTACCCGACAAGTAGCATATCTTTGTCTCTTTTTTTTAAAACTTATCTGAAAAGAAACGAAAATATGCTACCTGTCAAGTAAAACTTACCGAGAAGTTGGAAAAATCAACCCTAAGTGTTATAAAAAGTTTGTTATACTTACTGCAACATGCTGCATTGTGTGCAGAATTTTCTTCATTTACTTCATTTTGAATTGTATCTTCTTCATCTTCTACATCCTCTTCATTGTTTTCTTCATCGAAAAGTTGTCCCGAAGGACATGCCTCCACTATATCTCCAGCTGCAGAGTAAAAGATTTTTGTGTCAGGTTTATTCTATTTCGAATATAATGTTGGGATAGTTCATCGATGCTAATTTTACTTTGCTCTTCCTCCTCTTCCAATTCCATACTGTCTATTGGGACGCCTTTGTTGGAGAAAAATAATGGTTGAATACCTTTCGATTTCTTATTTTGCACAGTAACATTTTTGTTGTCTATTATTCTAATATTAGAACAGGTCGATGCTATGTTAGCGCTTTCACTTTCTACAACATACAAAAATTACAACATAAAATGTTTTTATACATAATTTAAACCTTATATAATTCTTCATATTAAATATTTAATACATAATATATATATATACCTATAAAATTGGTAGGCGGAAGATACATAATCTTTGGATTAGCTGCAAAATGTAAAAAATTTAATGTAAAATATTACTATGTACATTAATAATCATTCCAATTGATAAATACATTGAAGTATAATCAAATACTTACACAATTCTTGAGATAGTTTTGAATTTAGTCTCTTGAACTTATTCTTCTGAATATTAGTTGCCATAATAGTATCCTACACGCAATATATATATAAGAACAAATCAAATCCATAACAATATAAAACCAAATAAAATTAAATCTGCAATCTCATTCATGCATTTATGCCAAATTAATAAAACAACCAATTTAAACAATAAGATAATATAACATGACAGCAAAAATACCATGAAGTGAATATTAAATACATTATGACATAAATCCAAATATCTAAATTAAATACATATCAAGATATAATCAAAATAAAATTTGCAATCCATGTATCTATGTTAAATCTATGAAATGAGTATATATAAATGGAACAATGTTATAAACTGTTACCAAGAACACCATAAAGCCAGATAATATCAAACATAAGAACAATCAAAATAAAATTAAGTAATTTGTCATGCAAATAAAAATAAAATCAAAATAAAATCTGCAATCTCATCTCCATGTATCTATGTCAAACCTGTAAAATGACCAATAAAATATAGTAGAGTTGTGTCACATATAGATAGTCGAGAAAATGCAACAAATCGTGGGCGCTCACGGCGATTCTTCTGATGTAAAAATTGGATTGAAAGATTGTAAACAATTTTATCTGACGTCTCATGATGTTAAATCTGTAAATGGAAACATTTCATTACATGTTCTAAATTGTAATGGTTCTAAATATCATATGATAAAATATAATCTCATGCAAACATGATAATGCGACAGTCAGTCAATGTGATTTTTATCATGTAGTTAGGTGCAAATAAATAATAATAATAAGAAAAAAAAGCCGGAAGATATAATGTTTTTATGTGTCGCTGTGAATCATAGGGAAAATAAATACACAATCAGTGTTATATGGAATAACAAAGCCTTTTCTGTCAATGCAATCTATATTCCATGTTTGCAATTCGGAAAGTTCGCGTGCTTTAAAAATACCTAAATTGCGAGAATCGCACGGATAATTAGCAATAGAATGAATATTTATAAATTTACGACCAATAATAACAGGAATCCCATCGCGGTAACATATATGTTGAATGAGAACAACGCTCTTATCCGATAGATAGCAACAATTATTAGGACTCTTGTCAGTTAATAAAAAATCTCGAAATTTAATCTCCCCATGGAGATCAGTATATCCTTTCGGAAATTGATAATCTAACCGATTCTTCTTTTTGTTTAAATTGTAATTAGTTTTAATAGAGTTAGCTGAAGGTATAAAATGAATCGATCGTTCTGTTATTCTTTTCATAATTTGTGCTAAAGGCTGAGCACCACCTTTGATCATTAATTTAATTTTCTGCAAATAATTTTCAAATAAAAAGCAACTAAAAGAATCAAGAGGCCCATGATTTAAAACATCCACAGAAATGTGAATTAAATTATGAATGTTATAAATTAATGTTTCTTTGCCATACAAAAGTTCCATGTTATTCACGAAATAGATCATAAGATCTTGGGCATATTTATTATTGCGTACACATTCTCTTGGGTCACAAAGAATTCTAACGGCACAGTTAAGAGCATTAAAATGTATAATATAACGTTCATTCAAAAAATATTGCAAAACTGCAGGACCGAGATACAATAAAAACAATCGAAACTCTGTCGCTTTCCAATGAGCAACGTCTTCCAAAGAACGCGGACTTCGTGAAAATTCTATTGGAACAAATTTAGCGAAACTACTATAAAAATTATTAAATGCGGCAAACTTAGCTAATGCATCCTTGGATTTCCCCATAACACGAATCCAAATTAAAATAAGTTTTTTCATTGTTCCTAAACACAACAAATGCATATAATCAAGAGGAAATTGCTTAATCATATCAAAACCTATGGTTTCAAAAGGAAAAATAATATTTTGATATGCAGCAGGTAAGCCTTCTCTAAAAGAAGCATTACTTCTCAAAGATGAATCTGTTTTTTCAAATATTCGTCGTCCATTAATAGTTTCACCGGATTGAATACATTTGCCACAACGACTGTTATGAGCAGGAAAGCAAGTGATAAAATTTCGTGCAGGAGTATCAGCAAGAACTGCGTTCAATTGTACAAAATAATGTTGATTTTCGTACATGAAACCCTCATTATTCAATTTTGTATATTCTACGATAAATGTTTGCAGAAATTGAGCAATGGAGGAAGGCTTACTATTTCCATGAAACGCCCCAATAAGAAATGGTTCGATAAACTGATTTTGAATTCCGACAATTTTACCCAATATAGGCCACAACTGACTTTTTGAACTCTTTGATAGAGGTAATCCATCGATGTTAATGTTAATTTGGAGAGTCACAGGAATTCTCATGTCAGAAGTACATTGCAGCAATACATATCGCAATTGTTCTTTCAGTGCTTTCTCTAAGCCATAATGAGCATAAGTACCTCCAGCGAGAGCCTGTATATTGATTCTATTTGGCGTGCTACATAATGTTCTGCTATCAGATGGAAGCTCAGGATTACCAAATTTCCGCAATCCTATTAAAAGATCATTTACAACAGATTGAGGTACTTTGTTTTGGATTGCCCAATGAGCTAGAAAAGCTCGAAGATCAGTGAGACGATTGACAGTTGATTGAGTCTGAATCATTTCTACATAAGAAGAAGGTTGAGCCTGAACTTCTACTTGAACATCATCTTTGTCAGGCAATGCTGTGGATCTTTCATCGACTGGCGCATTGAGGTTTTCTGCGTCATTAAAGCTCTCAAGACCAAGATTATCAAAAAAATGACTGGTTTCATGAGGAACATCATTAAGAATAGGATCACGAGCTGTTGATAATGAGAGAGAAGGACATGTAGAATTAGTAGAAACAATATTATTTGCAAGACATAATGAATTGTTATCAATTTGCAAAAGGGCGCGTATTCGTCGTCTTTGCTGTCTTCGCGAAAGCTCAAGAAATGGTTTCAATGGAGGACCCATAATCATATATATATTCATCCTTTAAATATATTCAACCATTAAATAAAGTACACCCTTTATATATATTCAACCATTAAATAAAGTACACAGAATATATCGAAAAAAATTTACTCACTTAAATTTTCTAACCAAAATTGTACAGCTCCAAAAAATTGCTCCAATATAACCTAAAAAGTACGTGCACTTTATGAATTTTCGAAAATATATACGTAATAAAAAATGCGAATTATAATAAAATAATAATAAATTGATGTACATACTTACGTAATATAATATTAGAAATATTTTTACATTTATTCTATTTTATATTGTTCTCGTTTCTTTAATGCAGCTATAGAATTGGAGGCAAAAAAAGGCGGCAGAATATATGATATTTTTCGGACTACAATATGATATCTAACTGGTGATATCTTTCGAACTGCAATAAAGATATCTTCTGGATAACTTTCATAGAAATACTTTGGATAACAATAAATTGATATCTTTTCGATGTCTTAAAATGGACATCTATAAGGTCAAAAAATTTGATAACTTTTAGACAACAGTTTCTCTTTTTTGTAAGATATCATAAAAAAGACACCTTTAAGATTACACTAAAATTGATATCGATTTAAAGACATACATTGGTTATCTTATAGTAAGATCCTAAAGGCAACTTTAAAACGATAACTTCTTGATTGCAAATGGACATTAATGCTACCTGGGAATGCAATCCGCTAAAGAGCCCGATTTTGCATTTTTGCTCTTAAAAATTTATAATAAATTAAATACGAACTCGCGGCTAACCCAACCTTACCCGTTGCTAACTGCACATTTCCCCAAGTTTATTAAAACATTTTATTTTCACCTTTTTTTAATAAAATAGCTCTTTAGCGGATTACAGTCGAGCTTACTGATTAAGAATATCGTAAATTTAATGAGATTCATTCAGTATTTTGGCTAAAATTTGGAATATACGAATCCGTAGTTCCCGGCCGGCCGCTGGAGGTCTCCACCATGTCTCCTGCAAACTGTAAACCGCTAAAGAGCTATTTTATTTAAAAAAGGTGAAAATAAAATTTTTTAATAAACTTGGGGAAATGTGCAGTTAGCAACGGGTAAGGTTGGGTTAGCCGCGAGTTCGTATTTAATTTATTATAAATTTTTAAGAGCAAAAATGCAAAATCGGGCTCTTTAGCGGATTGCATTATTATATAAAGAATATATTTAAAAAAAAATCACGAAGCTATGTCACTTATTTGATGAGAAATCTGGACGATACGATTCTCACTAGATCTAAGGAACTGGGGAAATTTTCGTGGTAACATACTGACAGCTTGTCAAGGAGAGAGATAATCGTTCTGTCTTTGTCTCTCTTGCATTACGTATGTAGTAGCGTCCATGTAGGCACAGATACTAATATGTTGAGCACACGGATGCGATTATTGACAGATAATGTCAACAAGAACCGGCTATCGTATTACCTTTGTTTCTCTGTATATGTAAAACGAGGATAACGCGATATCTTAAATCTTGCTCCTAACAATATCTTCCAATAATTGTATCTTATTGTATGCCGTATCTCGCATATATTATGTATCTCAAATTATAGAATAATGATTTATTAAATATTAAAATATATATATTTTTTAAAGATTATTATACATATATAATTTAGAAAGAATATTTAAAATATTTATAAGTTTATATATATATGCATATATATATATATATATATATATATATATGATTGACAAGTATGTGTTATCTTGATTTCATTATATATTGATTATATATTGATGTTACTGTATAAAAATATCAGCTGCATAAAAAATAATATAAAAAACTTATGAATAACATATAAATAGCTCAATGCAAAGTGTTCGGTCTATCACCCTGAAAACTCGAGTTCAAGTCTATCGGTATATATTTTTTTTTTATATTTATTATTATTGGAATATATAGAAATTATTAATTAAAGGCGATACTTAAGAATTTTTAAATATTGAAAATATTTCAATAATTTTACAACTACAAACATATTGTATATATAAATGCAAAAAATTCGGTAAATAAATTAATCCAGTAATAAATCTATCTCTCTAAATCAGTAATCAATATATATATATATATATATATATATATATATATATATTAGTTATTGATTTATTACAGGATACATTAATTTATTCACGGAATTATTTTGCATTTTTATGTATATGATAGTTGTAAAATAATTGATATTTTCAATATTTAAAAATTCTTAAAGTTAATCGCCTTTAAAAATATATTTTTTAAAATAATTTTTATATATTCTAATATATTATAAAAAAAAATCATATCGATAGACTTGAACTTGAGTCTTCAGGGTGACAGACCGAACACCTTGCATTGAGCTATTTATAATATGTTACTCATCGTATGTTCTTTACATCACGATTTATATGGAGCAAGTATTCTTATACAGTAACATCCCCAGGTAGAACATAAAACTCATAATGACGTCATAATGACATCATCATGATTTTATTCATCACTTAAAAGTTTTCTGGACAAAAATGATTCAAAAATGAAATAAAGATGACAAAAGTAATCATTAGATTTAAATCCCCTTAATATAAAATAATTGCATTATATGATGACTTTTAAAAAGTTTATGTTGCTTGAATAATTGTTAGAATATGTGTGAACAATAAACAAATAACTGTAATATATAAAAAATTTTTTCCAAAATCACTTTTAAATGACGTCATCATGATGTCATTATGAGTTTTATGTTCTACCTGGGATCAATATAATCAAAAAGTAATTAAGTAATACATATTTGTTAGCCTATAAATCTACAATTGCCACTACATGTTAGACAAGAATTAATACTCGTTCTCTCCTTGTCTCTCTATCGCGCTAACGATACATAAAATATCGATAAAAAAGTAGAAGTGAAAAAGCAATAAATTGCCAAGTCTAATAAGCGCCCGTGTCTTACATGTTGTATATTAGTTCACTCTGCGAATTATTATTTTATCATTATTATTTATCATTGTACAATTTGGAGACATATATATAAATTTTTGATACTATTTGTTGTATATACGCACATATGTGCATAAGCATATATAAAATTTACAAAAAGTGGGTGCTTATTAGCCTTGCTACATTCCTGCCTTCTGCTACGGAAGGCCAGAAAGGATTTTTAGACCGTATCTCGCGTGTAGCATGTCACGTGATTAGCACGGTAGAGGAACAAGGATAACGTGATAATCGATCCTTGTCTCTCTACCGTGCGTCCGCGTGAGCAATGCAATGGTGTGTGTACGTGTACAGACATACACCACTACATAAAGTCTGGGAATTAGTTTCTCAGCGTTGGCAACACTGAAACCGGAGTTTCGCGTTGTCACCGCGCGAGGTCTCCAACATCAATTCGGAGTTTGGCTGGGTCTCCTGCCGACCCTTAAGGGCCACCGCACAAGCTTTTCCGTAAGCGTTACGTTACGTTAAGTGACCTTAAACTTGAGTCAACGCACATAAAAATTTGTAACCGTAAGAACGTCACGTAGGAAAAGTGTGATCAGAACAGAACATCATCATATATGAGGTGAGTATATAACATATTTGATAGTAAAAAAAAATTTGTAAATTATTAATTTGATAATTAATAATGTTATTAATATTAATAATTTTGTTATAATAATTCCATTTTCGCAAGTATTTTTAAGATATATTATATAACCTCTTTTATTTTCAAATAACCATATTTATCTTTTTATTTTTAATATTATGTTCATTATTATTTACATATAATTCTAATTACATATATATATTACTCTAATTCTATTTCAGAGATACTTTAATGTTATATATTTATAAATTTCAGATAAAAATAAAGTGGTTCAATTATAATAATAAATTTTATTATTTTGTTTTTACATATGAATTATTGGTAGATATATGTATGTTTTTATTTCTGATTTATGGATATATCTTTTTTAGTTTATTCTTTGTTCAAATTACCAAAGTTTAACCAAATATGTACTTAAAGTTTACGTTAAAGGTATGGATACTTAAGTGGCAAATTATTATAAGCATTTTTATTTTATTGGAACTAGTGTCAAAGCCAAAAATATTAAAACATGTTGAGTTGTTAATCTTAATAATGAAAAATATTATTTTTGTTAACAATCTGTATTAATGAAATAAGATTGTATTAAATAAGACTGCTATAAAATATTATATAAAATATTATATAAAAAAAAAAAATAAATAAAAAAAAAATCAGAATTAATTTTCGTGCTTGGCTCTATTGGTCGTTTTAAAAAATCATATTTATTTATTTATTAAATACTGAGAGCCGATAAAAATATTTCTTAAAATTTATTTATTTGCGTCTGGGCCTAATTCATGGCGCTATTTATTAACATCCATTATAAGACAAATGAAAAATATAGGATCGAAAGGGTCTGAATAGCTTAGTGGTAAGAGCAGTCGCCCGGCAAGCGAAAGACGCGGGTTCAATTCCCGCTTCAGCGACTTTTCGGACCTATATTTTTCTCGCCTATTTTTCCGTTGTAAAGTTCGAGGATTATGAATTGATGGAACTTAATAATCTCAAACCAAGAGATACAGTTCTAAAAAATTAGAATTAATTTTCGTGCTTGGCTCTATTGGTCGTTTTAAAAAATCATATTTATTTATTTATTAAATACTGGGAGCCGATAAAAATATTTCTTAAAATTTATTATATAAAATGTTTATTTTTCAATAAAAGTATTGTTTTATAAATTTTTACATTTAATAAAAAACTTTTAATTTATAACTCATTGCACAGATACACAGTGAAGTGCCGCTATTGTAACCATCGATGTTTTAATGAGAATATTTTATTGCTTTATCGTTTCACCTGCTGTCAATAAGTGGATTATGCTTGTTTCTTTTCTTCTTTTTTTATTTTCTCTCTCCCTCTCAATTTTTTTTTTATATAATTTTATTTCTTTTTCTTTTATTCTTTTCAAAAAAGTGTCTTTATATTAATGATTTTAAGTTACAGTACTAAAAATATCAGATTTAGTCTAATAATACTCATTTTAAAATCGTAAAAATGTCGAACAGAAAAATGTGTAAACTAAAAAAATATTTTTAAAATCATTTTTAGTGTCTGTTACATATACTATACACTTATACTACTATTACTTATACTACTTATACACTAATTATACATTCTTATACTATGTAAAATATTAATTTAACATATATATAATGAATACAAACGTGAAAATCAAGTTTCATAGTGCTAGCTTTTATTCTCGATATGTACCCCTTTGTACATAATCATATTGAAAGTCTACCTCTCCTATTGGAGAAACGAAATATTCACACAAAGCATCTCGTTGGGTGGTTGCCATTTGTGTGTTACCTTGCTCAACATCAACTATTACAGAATACATACTGTCGCCATCAGTTTCTTCTCTATACTCTTCAGTACCGTCTTTTTGTTTCTCATACATAATGAAGTTATGTAGACACACGGATGCTAATGTTATTTTGTCCGCTGTTTCGGGTAACATACAAATAGATTTATGAAAAACTTGCCAGCGATTGGCTAGAATGCCAAAGGAACTTTCAATTGTACGTCTCGCTCTAGAGTGTCTATAATTAAAAATTCTTTGAGCATTTGTCAAATTTACACCTAAATAAGGTTTCATCATTCTTGTTGTAAGTGGAAAGGCAGCGTCTCCTATAAAGAATCCTGGTATACTGATATGGGGATACTACCAGGAAGTCTGATATTATCTTTCGGCAAATTTAACCGATCATTCTCCAAATTTTTTCCAATAGCTGAAGCATCAAATATACCACCATCGCTGTTTCCTCCATAGGCACCTATGTCTACTAATTTAAATAAATATCGATGATCACAAATAGCCATCAATACAATACTAAAATATTTTTTGTAATTAAAATAGCAACTGCCAGAGTTTGGTGGACATTTTAATTTAATATGCTTTCCGTCTACTGCCCCAAAGCAATTAGGCATTTGCCATGTATTCCAATATCCGTCAACAATTGATTTCCACTCTTCTTCTGCTGGAACTTTCAGATACAAGGGACTCAAAGTATTAGAAATTATAGTGCAGACTTCTTTTATTATATTCCTTACTGTAGATTGACCGATTCGGAAAGAAAATGCTATTGAACTTATCGAATTCCCAGTCACAAGATATCTGTAAAGCAATAGAATTATTAAATGTATATTTATAATATCCAAACACAATATAACAAAATGATCAATATTCGATAGCTGATTAAATTTTTTATAACAAAATTGTGAAAATATTTTTTTAAATAGATAAATTTTATCATACAAATATAAATAGAAGAGTACAAACACCTCAGAGCAATGATGAGCCTTTCTTCTGCAATGAGAGCGCGCTTGCTCTTTTTGACAAGACAAGGTTGTACTAAACGTAATATCTTGTCAAATTGCAGCATTGACATTCTGCTGTACTCTAAGAACATACGTTTGTCCTTAAATTCTTTGAGCTCTTTAAATAAATTATAGTATTCCCCTTGGTGTAATCTATTCTGATTAATTGGTCTTATCCACCATCTTCTCTTATTTTTTTTTCTTTTTAATTTTATTTTTATTAAAATTATTATAGATAATAATAATAACATCAATTTCTTATTTTGATCCATTTTGCATGAACCACTTTATTTTTATCTGAAATTTATAAATATATAACATTAAAGTATCTCTGAAATAGAATTAGAGTAATATATATATGTAATTAGAATTATATGTAAATAATAATGAACATAATATTAAAAATAAAAAGATAAATATGGTTATTTGAAAATAAAAGAGGTTATATACTATATCTTAAAAATACTTGCGAAAATGGAATTATTATAACAAAATTATTAATATTAATAACATTATTAATTATCAAATTAATCATTTACAATTTTTTTTTTACTATCAAATATGTTATATACTCACCTCATATATGATGATGTTCTGTTCTGATCACACTTTTCCTACGTGACGTTCTTACGGTTACGATTTTTTATGTGCGTTGACTCAAGTTTAAGGTTACGTACGAGTTTAAGTTTAAGGTCAGTACTTAACGTAACGTAACGCTTACGGAAAAGCTTGTGCGGTGGCCCTAATGCTTAAATAGGCCATCAGTGGCAGCTTCGTGAACTTGGCCCCCCAATTTTGACTTTTTGAGTTTTTTTTTTTTTAATCGTTTGTAAGTCGTTTGTAGGTGATTGTTAGATTAATTAAAACGTTTGTTAGATTAGCCTCGCGCTGCAAAATAAAAAATAAAATTGACCGTAAAGTTAGCCCCCGGTTTTTTATTTTGATCCTATTTCAGTTTTGCAGAGGCTGAATCGATGCGGAATCGTTTGTTGGTCACGAATATGCTAATTAAAACGTTTGTTAGATCGTCGTTTCTTAAATAAAAGGAAAAAACGATATTTGATAATTTTCTAGGGAAATATCCGCAAAGTTAGCCCCCGGCTTTTAATTTCGATTATTTAAGTTTTGCAGAGGCTCAATCGATGCGGAATCGTTTGTTGGTCACGAATATGCTAATTAGAACGTTTGTTAGATCGTCGTTTCTTAAATAAAAGCAAAAAACGATATTTGATAATTTTCTAGGGAAATAACCGTGAAGTTAGCCCTCGGCTTTTAATTTCGATTATTTAAGTTTTGCAGAGGCTCAATCGATGCGGAATCGTTTGTTGGTCACGAATATGCTAATTAGAACGTTTGTTAGATCGTCGTTTCTTAAATAAAAGCAAAAAACGATATTTGATAATTTTCTAGGGAAATAACCGTGAAGTTAGCCCTCGGCTTTTAATTTAGATTATTTAAGTTTTGCAGAGGCTTAATCGATGCGGAATCGTTTGTTGGTCACGAATATGCTAATTAGAACGTTTGTTAGATCGTCGTTTTATAAATAAAAGCAAAAAACGATATTTGATAATTTTCTAGGAAAATAACCGTGAAGTTAGCCCTCGGCTTTTAATTTAGATTATTTAAGTTTTGCAGAGGCTTAATCGATGCGGAATCGTTTGTTGGTCACGAATATGCTAATTAGAACGTTTGTTAGATCGTCGTTTCTTAAATAAAAGCAAAAAACGATATTTCGCGACACGCGACGCGCGATATCCAATGAGCTTTTGCCAAACAGCTTTTTCGAGAAAGCTGTACGCTCATTGGATATCGCGCGTCGCATATCGCGAAATCGCGCTGGTCTGCAGACGCCATTAGGGTGCCGTCACATGGGGCGTAACTTGCGTAAGCGTAACCAGCGGATCGCCAATCACCGAGTTATTCCGATAGAGCTCGACGAAGGGCTCTATCGGAATAACTCGGTGATTGGCGATCCGCTGGTTACGCTTACGCAAGTTACGCCCCATGTGACGGCACGCTTACGCGGAAAATATCAGTCCATGTGAACGCACTCTTAGGGTCATTCCACAATAGGTTGCAAATGTTCTCGTTGCCAGTTGACAATTGTGGATTGACCAATCAGCTGATAAGTTGCTTTACCTTAGAGTGCGATCTCATGGACTGATATTTTCCGCGTACCGCGTAACCAATCAGAGCCGTAATAGAAAACGCGGAACGACTCTGATTGGTTACGCGGTACGCGTTATGGCTTCTGCAGACCAGCGCGATTAGCGACACGCGAAATATCGTTTTTTGCTTTTATTTAAGAAACGACGATATAACAAACGTTCTAATTAGCATATTCGTGACCAACAAACGATTCCGCATCGATTAAGCCTCTGCAAAACTTAAATAATCTAAATTAAAAGCCGAGGGCTAACTTCACGGTTATTTCCCTAGAAAATTATCAAATATCGTTTTTTGCTTTTATTTATAAAACGACGATCTAACAAACGTTCTAATTAGCATATTCGTGACCAACAAACGATTCCGCATCGATTAAGCCTCTGCAAAACTTAAATAATCTAAATTAAAAGCCGAGGGCTAACTTCACGGTTATTTCCCTAGAAAATTATCAAATATTGTTTTTTGCTTTTATTTATAAAACGACGATCTAACAAACGTTCTAATTAGCATATTCGTGACCAACAAACGATTCCGCATCGATTAAGCCTCTGCAAAACTTAAATAATCTAAATTAAAAGCCGAGGGCTAACTTCACGGTTATTTCCCTAGAAAATTAACAAATATCGTTTTTTGCTTTTATTTATAAAACGACGATCTAACAAACGTTCTAATTAGCATATTCGTGACCAACAAACGATTCCGCATCGATTGAGCCTCTGCAAAACTTAAATAATCGAAATTAAAAGCCGAGGGCTAACTTTGCGGATATTTCCCTAGAAAATTATCAAATATCGTTTTTTGCTTTTATTTAAGAAACGACGATCTAACAAACGTTCTAATTAGCATATTCGTGACCAACAAACGATTCCGCATCGATTCAGCCTCTGCAAAACTGAAATAGGATCAAAATAAAAAACCGGGGGCTAACTTTACGGTCAATTTTATTTTTTATTTTGCAGCGCGAGGCTAATCTAACAAACGTTTTAATTAATCTAACAATCACCTACAAACGACTTACAAACGATTAAAAAAAAAAAAAACTCAAAAAGTCAAAATTGGGGGGCCAAGTTCACGGAGCTATCAGTGGCGCTTCCGGGTTCTCAGGGCTAAAGTCACTAGATATACATATATCTAATGACTTTACTCAGGGCTAGTGATCCTCCAGGGAGTGATCGGAATAAGCGGTATCATTTTCTATTGGTCGGCGGCCATTTGTTTCAAAACCGGAAACAGAAAGAGAAAGAGCGAACGAGTAAGAGAGATAGAGGATAGAGTGAGAGTGTAAAATATGAAGAAGTTATACTTTCAACAGAAATTATATTTGATTTTATTATAAATTGTACAAATTGGTAAGTAATTATTAAAATAAGAATTTGAAGAAGCTTAATACTTTATTGAGAAAATATAAAGGAATATATAAGCTAGCTAAAGTCATAATAATATTTAATATTTAATATTTAATATTTATTTTTATTTTTAATATTTTTGAGGCTATTCAACTTTATGTAATCAATAAAGGAAATTTTAATCTTAACAAATTTTCTTTATTATTCTTTAACTTACTCTTTACAAACTATCTATTTATTTTTTCTTTTGTATTATTCCTAACTGAAATAAACTTCTGATATTACAATTTTATGTAATAATATTGTGTAATAACAAATTTTTTATTACATATTTTTTATTATGATCTAACCAAAGACTTTTAAGAAGTTTTAAATTAATAAAAGAAATGTATTTGTAAACTCACAAAATAAAATATTAAAGTAAAATATTTAATAATATTTTTGATAATATTTGTAATAAGTTTGTAAATAATTTTTTAATATTTTATTTTTATAAGAATAAGGCCCTGCGCACAATAGAGAAAATGTTAGGAATGATCGAATATCAAATATTAGGAATAGTAATTATTTTAAAGTGATAAAATCGAAAAGACTCTGATATACAAATACAAATTCGGATATAAAGGGCTATCAAAGGGATATCATTAGCCTTAGTTAACTAATAAGAGCTCTTTATATACGCGAATTTATATTTGTATATCAGTCTTTCCAATTGTATTATTTTAAAATAACTCCTATTCCTAATATTTAATATATTTATTCCTAACATTTCTTTATTGTGCGCAGGGCCTAAATTAGATAAAATATACACATTTGCATTGAAACACGTTTGAATTTTGCCGCTGAACATACCACTTCCGCTTTTGAAACAAATGGCGACGATTATTCCGATCACTCCCTGGAGGATCACTACTCAGGGCCGTCGCGTGACCCTGGCGATTCTCGGCCTTCACGATTAATTAATTTACCCTCCGTCGCTCTGCTCTTATCGCTTTTCCTCTGAAACGTTGGAAATGATCTTTGCACCTTACAGGCTTGTTCGGCCCTTCGTTTTTTACGGCTTCAAATGCTTCCCGGATCGAATTCCTTATCGATCCTAAATCTCCGGGTTTAATCGGAGTTCCGGACCCACGTGTCAGATTCAGCGCTGTAGCTCCGTGTTGGGACTCTCACGCTTCTCGCGTGCGAAGTTGATTTCTCTTATTGTCCACCTCTCTCACATCTGTATATAGCGGATTTTATTAAAATGCTTAATTTAATTTTATATACATACACATATATATATGTATATATATATGTGTATGTATATAACTGTATATATATATGTGTATACATATATATATATATACAGTGTTTTCCGTTATCTAGATAAAATTATCTAGATGTTCATCTAGATGTAATCATTGTTAATTTTATCTTTTATCTATATAATTAAAGCATGTGGCATCTTTATCTGTATCTCAGATAAGAAAAATAATATCTTTTATAAAACATCTAAGATAATAATGTAATCAGTGCACTAATTGTGAGTACAATTTTTTCCGCCTATTTGATTATATGATATCTGCAAGCCAGATATTGTAACTATATAGGAGGGAAAATGCTGACCTGAAAGTGACCCCAAGATCTGCGAAGAGAGAAAGATATATAGAGTCCTATTCGTCCTTTATGCGCGTGCGCTAAACTGGCAGACATATGGGCATGCGTTTGGAAACAACACATGCGCACAGAAGACGAATAGGAATCTATACCTTCCTCTCTTGTACAGATGTTGGCGACATTTTCAGACTAACATTTTCCCTCTATATCGCAATGGCACAATTGCATATATAATCGCATTGGTCTTGCCGAATTAACGTGTTACCGCTAATGCCAGATTGGAAACGAAAAAGCACATCATATTAGTATAATGGTATGTATTGTATATTATATATATATGGTCATTTTTGGTTCATAGATATTATTGCATTTGTAATAATTGTTTTGTTTCTATTTGTTTTTCAATTTGGTAGCTCCTACGAAAAGTGAAAATAGGATCTAACCTAAACATCTGCTCTACACCGCTTACACTAGAAACATATTTTATGAAGTCTTCAAGTAAGCATATATTTGAATATTTTTATATTTTACATTTTACTGTTAGTAGTATAATACACAATTACTTTTGGTTGAACAGAAAATAAAGAAAAAATTCTAACCTCTTCAAGTTCTCTGGAAACTATGGAAACTCTGAAAACTATGGAGATCGAAGTCAATAATAATACAAATGAAAACACGGATAGTACATTATCATCCTTACCTTCTCTATCATACATTTTAAGAGGAGAATTTTTTGAAATTACAAGTAAAAGCACGGACTCACGAATAATAGCTCAATGTAAAAATTGTCCTAAAACGATCAACGGTTCCAGAACATGTACTGGAAATTTTTTCAGTCATTATAATGTAAGTTACACATCTCTTTTATTTTTTATTTATAGTGTTTAGATTCTTAAATTTATTTAGACATTTATTAGAATTCTAAAAAATAATGTTTTATGTTGAATTTCTTTTATATTAAATTATTTTTATTGGTTTTTTTAGAGAGTGCATCCTCATTTAATGCAAAAAATTAAATTAAAAAGATTAGATAGTAAGAAAACTACAGATCAACAAAATATTCAAAGCATGGCATTTTTTGCAAGAGACAGATCCGTTTCTGTAAAACAGGTTTGTATAATTTTATATATAATATTTAATGCACTGATAATAATATACTAAATATACTGATAATAATATACTAACTATATATTGATAATATAATAAATAATAAATAATAAATATACTAAAAACTCTTCTAAAATAATATTTTCTTTCTCTTACAGATACACAAGTTAATTTTAAATTACATAATTGAAGAAATGCGTCCTCTCAACACTGTTTATAAACCGGCGTTTAGAAATTTAATTTGTGGGATAGCAAATAATACATCTAAAAACATTTTACCTGGTAAAAGTGCACTGTCCATTGAAATTAACAAATTATATAAAGAAAAAAAATGTGGACTAAAAGTATTATTGGAAAAACAAAATTATGTGTGTTTAACTTCTGACATTTGGTCGTGTAGAAACAGAAGTTATTTAGGAATGACTATTCATTTCATTTCAGAAACTTTAGAAAGAAAATCATATAGCTTAGCTTGTAAAAGAATTCGTTATAACCATACTTACGAAAATATTGCTTTAATCATGCATCATATATTAAAAGAATTCTCTTTAGATGTAGCTAAAGTTACTCACATAGTAACTGATAATGCCACAAATTTTGGCAAAGTCTTCAGATGTTTCGGTGTTACGAGATTTGAAAGTTCTGATCGAATTCAATTTAATGTAGAAGAAAATGATATAAATGATATGGAAGACTCGGATTCAGATATTGAGATTAACGAATTTAACAAAATTGCAAAAAATGGCATTCTTGATAATGATAATGCTTTTACTGATGAATTAAGTAATGAAATTATTTTACCTCCACAAATAACTTGTTGTAGTCATACATTAAATCTGATTACTACAACGGATTGTAAAAAAAATTTAGACAATCCTGGCAATGGAGCTTTGAAAAAGATGTATCGTTCTGCTTTTGCAAAACTAAGTGCTTTATGGAACTTATTGAGTCGTAGCACTGTAGCATCTGATATATGCTTCAAAGAATGCGGCTGTAAATTTCTTGTACCAATAATTACACGATGGAATTCACAATTTGATGCGATACAAAAACTCCTAACTCGTAAAACTAAACTAAATGCACTTTTTGAACAACTTAAACTCCAAAAATTAAGATTGGATGAAATTGAATTTTTAGAAGAATTTGTCATGATTATGTCTCCGTTAGCGACTAGTATTGATATTCTGCAAGGAGAAAAAATGTGTTTTTTAGGCTTAGTAGCGCCTACAATTATTATACTGAAACAAAAGTTTTCAAGTTTAACTCATTTATCATATTGCAAGCCATTGGTAGATGGAATAATAATAGCTTTAGAGAAGCGATTTAAACATATTTATGATTTTGACTGTTCTGATAGTAAATTATATATTATATCTGCTATCAGTTTACCTCGCTTTAAATTAAATTGGGTGCCAGAATGTCACATAGAGATGTGTAAAGAATTATTTTTGAAAGAAGTAGATACTTTTCATGCAGAAAATAGTTTTCGTGTTGAAAACAAATCAACATCTAGTAGTAGTGGAGAGGAAGATTTTTTTTATGATATCGACAAAAAAAGTGGAATGCATTGTTCGGTGCAGCCGATACTTAATAGTAACATCGAGGCGCTGTCATATTTAGAATCTAAAACCAAAGATTTAGATTCTCTTAATCAATACCCTAATGTAAAAAACGTTTTCTTGAAGTATAATACCACGTTACCATCATTCGCGCCAGTGGAGCGCCTTTTCAGTTGCGGGCAACAGATATTTGTACCTCGAAGAAATCGTTTGTCCGACAGTACATTTGAGAAACTACTGTTTTTAAAAAACAAAAACTTATAATTTAAGTATCTATAAACACCTTTATATATAAATTTATAACATATAATGTATTAATATTGAAATATATGCTTATTTTTCGTAGTTGTCATGATGAATGTATTATTTTTATATATCTTATGTAAATTGTTGCAAATATTATCTTAAAAGTATCTAGATAAAATATTTAACTAATTCATCTTTTATCTAGATATACTTAAACCGCAACTATCTTTATTTTATCTGAGATACATGCGCATATGTTTTATCTCATCTGTATCTAGATTATTTTAAATTATCTAAGCGCAACATATATATATATATATATATATATTTATGTTTACATTAAAGATTTTTGAAGATTTTCATTTATATTAGATTTTTATTAAATATAATAATAAAATTATCATATTTTTAATATCTTTAGTAATTTATATAATAACAATCATTAATTTAAAGATTAAATTAATAGATTTAATATCTTTAGTAATTATTTTAATGTACTCAGTACTGAGTTAATTTCATAAAAATAATAAATTAATATAAAATTTACCCCTCCTCTCTCTCTCTCTCTCTCTCTCTCTCTCTCTCTCTCTCTCTCTCTCTCTCTCTCTCCCTTCTTTCTTTCCTCTCAAATCAATCCTCTCAAATCAATTCCTTTTGAATTAATGGTTCCGTTTAAGAAAACAGAACCACCTTATATGTTGACCTCTAAATAATTTTGAAAATCTATCTGCAGAGACAAAATTCTAGGTCACGATATTATGTCCCTTTCGAAATTTATGAAACTTTTTTCCCAAAAACATTTTATTTTTAAGATAATCGACTGTATTACTTAAAATGAAACATCCTTATATTTTTCTTTTTATGTACAAATAGAAAAATTATAAAATAAACAAATAAATATCATGTTAATAAATTGTGCAGAAAAATTTCGTTAAAATTTTAATATAATTTTTTAAAGAGATAAAATTAATGAGATGGCACTACACAAATGCAACGAGAAAACAAATAAAAATATTCTATCTTACATTAGAAAAACTAATGGATAGGTACAATTGGTACAAATGTGTAAAGAAAGATTATCTTGAGAAATAACTGTAATTTTTTGTTTTATAAAATATATTTTTACATAAACTATATACGCGCGTTTGTCTATTTACTTATTGAACCACTTTTATATACCGAAAAATATTGTATTCTCGAAGAAATAGACTATACATATAAATAAACTATAAAATCCCTCTTAACAGATATCCTTAAATGTTTTTAGAATATTTTCTAAAAGTAAAGAAATATTCTTTGTTATATGGTCATATTGTTGCAGCAACATATACATATGTAGTGTTTATTATTGAATAATTTTTAGTTTATTAGAATAGAAGAAATAAAGTTAATAAATGACTCGAAAAAGAAAACTTGAGCAACTTAAGAGAAGTGTTGATAAGTAACGTGCAACATAATTTGAGTTCAAGATCCAGATTACGTGCCTCATGCTAGATCTATATCTATCTTTTTTTATAGTCTTTAAAAAAGTCTAAAAAAATAAAATGAAAAAAAAAAAGAAAAACGTCATTGTTTGAAATCACATCTGTGTGTCTTTTTTTTACTTTTTCATTTTTTTCATTTTTACTTTTTTTACTTTTTCACTTTCTCACTTTTTATTACGCGGAGAAATCCTCATAAATACTCTCCGATCCTCGAGGAAGTAGTGCCGAACCCTTACCGGCGAAAACTCCGCGAATATCCTACTCGGACTTTGTTTGCGCGAGATGCCCGGCACAATTTGCTCGCTTCGAGACACCTCCGCATTCAATGTAACATTTTTGAATAGAATTGCAACGATTCGAATTGATAAAGATAGCAGATACACATTTTAAATCACAATTTGTCCTTAAAAACTGACTTTTTTCAAATTGCAATAACTCAGCGAAAAATTATCGTATTGAGTTCCGCCAAAGCGCATTTTAAAGAGAAAAGTTCAAATTTTCACGTGCTTTTTATCCCATTGAGCTACGTAAACTGATTCACGCCGTGCAATTCAGGAAAGTGGACCTTCTATTCAGCAGTTTTGCAGGTTCACATTCTATCATTTGTCATTGCAAAACTGATCATTCCACGTAATCGGCACTAAAATTTTCTCAAACTACAGACTTCAAGCTTCATTTTCGTTTTTTAAACACCTCGATATCATAATTATTAGCTAAGTTATAAATTCTTGAACTTTGACAATTTTTTACTACTTTTCGAGTGTACCGTTTTTTTTTTGGCCAATGTATTTAATTTCTTTTACAAGTGTTTAATAAGCATGTATATAGAATAATACGTTATTATATATATTATATATAATTTTACTATATGTTTTATTATAAATTGTTTTAAATAATTTTACAGTACATCTCAACGGCATTCTCTTTTCTGACAACGTTTCGAATAATTCTTTCTGAAGATAACACTGGATAATGCGAAAAGAAAATCAATTTCTTTGGATTTTTTTTGATTATGTAAAAAAATAAAACAAGAAGCATTAAAATGTTGTATGACAATGACAGTTTACATAATAATAAAAATAAATATATAAGTTTTCTTGCTGGTTTTTTTTTATAATTGCATTGAGTAAATTTATAAATGGTTAATGATAAATAATATACAATAAATTATTTTTTGTATTTATTTTTACTTTATTATTACTTTTTATTGTTACTATTATTCTTTATTAATTAGGAATATAAATATAATTCTGCAGATTTTTTTAAACTAAAATATCATATATAAGCAATTATTATATAAAATCAACAAAGAAATTAATATAGATATAATTATATATTTAACTAATTGGAAAATAAACTATTAAAAGCAAGGCGCGCAGCAAAAGCGTAAAATCTTTTTTTCTTTAAAGAATTTATTTATTTTTAGGGAAGCTCTTAATAATCCATTCTCTCTTTAAATATTTAAATATTTAAATATTCGAATTTTAGATTTAGTTTCTTGATATAATTACATATTAGCAGTTCTTGAGAAAAGTTTAAATGTAATAATAAACGTAAATGCACATATAAATAGCAAAATAATCTACAAATTGATTTTTACTATAACTTTTGTAATAATAATATTTAATAGTAATTATACAATTAACGTAAAAAATTAAAATAAATATATTAACATTAATATATAAATAATAATATATTATTTAAAATAAGCTTCAGCAATATAACAATAAAGTAAATATAAATATAAATAACAAAATAATTTGAGAATTATTATGATTATTACATTTCTGTAAAAAGAATTTGTAAATTTAAATGTAAATCCAAAAGAATTAATAATAATTTTTATAACAAATATATATTAATAATTAATTATTTTACCTTGTAATTAATATTAAAATTTATAGGGAAATATATAAACTTCAAAACTTTTATACAGGATGTCACTTAAAGATCGCCCACTAAGTACATTATAGCGTTATTCCTTACCAAAAAATAAGTCGAAAAGTCCTGAACAATTTTTTTTTATTCACATTTAATAATGGAGTAATAATTTAGTAATAATTCAGTATTGGAGTAATAATTCACTTGATAATGAAGTAATAAAATTCAGTACATTCTGGTAATGTGTACTCACGCACATTGTGCGACTCACTGACGTGCGCCAGGATAAAACTCGGCGCTGTTTGGCCGTTACTTTACTGAATTATTACTCCATTATTAAGTGTTGTAAAAAAGAAATTGTTCAGGACTTTTCGACTTATTTTTTGGTAAGGAAAAACGCTATGTACTTAGTGGGCGGTTTGTGACACCCTGTATATAATAATTAACTTTTATAACAATAATATAAATTAATAAAACAATATACACATCCACAATAAAATACATCAAACATACGTTAAACTTCTCAAAAGAATAAGTTATATGACAATACTAACTTTGTATCAATATTGTGCTAACGGTATATTATTTGGTGGTTACGTACTTTCCTTTATTATCTCGTCTATCATCCTCCTATACTTATAGTAATTAAGATTATGTCTAGTAAAGTAAGAAGATAATTGTGCAATTATAGTAGAGCTCGGCATCGAGATACATCATTCGCTGGTTGAATAATTTGTGGACTTAAACACATGGTTCTCTCTGCCAGAAGCAAAACTGCAAAGCAGGAAATGTATGCATCAGAGGGGTTACGTGCGCTACATTATCTAAAAAGTTTCATGTTTACAGTTAGTATATCTGGATATAGTAAATTAAATGTCTATAATACGTAATTCTTTGCGCGAAATGCACGAGGTCATCTTCTGTTAAACAAAGTTAGTTCGAATCATATGTCATCGCATGTAACGATATAATAATATAAGAGAATAGGCTTAACACAATTGTTATGGCAAATACATTGACAATCGAGAAACTAATCGCGTTTTTGAAAGCGGATTTGTTATTTGCCTGTTGCTGGCCATTACCACCCACTGCTACAAAATGGGAAAAGATGCGTAATAAAATATTTCGCTGTTTTTCTACCCTGCATGGATTGATTATGGTGATTGCAATAATATACACAATTTATATCAATCGGTCAGATTCATTTTTGATAATGAAACTATGCTGCGAGTTGTGCACTACTACGGAAGTTCCACTACAAATAATTTGCTTCTCAAGTCAGTATGATCGTCTCCAAGTAAGAAGTTAATTTTATTTTAAATAACAAACACAGTTTTATAATAATAAAAATAAAATTATATATGTATATTTGTCTTTTTGATTTTTATATATGTATATATATGTTTATTTATTTATTGTTATCTTTTACAAAATTAAAATAATAACCTATCTTTATTTAAATCAATATTCTTCAAGTTTTGAATTAAACTACATATTTGTAATTTATCTATATAATGTAATAAATATTAATATGATTTAATATATATAATGTTTTACTTTTTTGAATAAATTATATTTTGAAATTATTAATTCTGATTCATATATACACGCACATATACCTACATTTTTGTAAAAAAAAAATGTTAATATAAAATTTAAACTGTATTGTGCAAAATAATATGCAATATTAAATTTTTGTTCATGTCGTAAACATTTATCTAATATCATAATTCAATTGCAGTACGTAATTTATGAATTGGAGGATTATTGCAAGCGTGCGAAACCACAAGAAAGGAACGTTTTTCATCAATATATTGATAGTTGTAAATCAATTTATGTAGGTTCAGTATGTGCCTTCACTGTAACCGGTCTACTGCTTATTATTAGTCCCATCGTAGAACCGCATCCGTTTCCTATCGACATAGATTATCCCTTTTCCGTAGACTATCAACCTTTAAAGACTATCATTTATTTACATCACATACTACTTATATATCAAAGTTATACGCAGGTATGCGCAAACATTTTTATCGCGCTTCTGTTGTGGTTCGTGTCGGCGAGATGTGATATCTTATCCAGCAGATTTCGAGCAGTTACAAAACTTGCCGAGTTACGTGCATGTATAGAAGAACATCAAGAATTACTCTGGTAAATAATAAAATACTCATTGTCAATATTATACTATATTATACACTATACTAAAAAAAATAGGGAACACTTTTCCTATCCTAAAAATTATGCTATTTTTAAACCGCTGAATCTCGGCGAAATTGTATCATAGACTAAAAATTAAAAACGCATTTTGAAGCTTAAAGTTTCAATTTTAATGCGGAATCAGTTTTTGATTTTTAAAAACTTTTATTCTTGTTCTATGCTTTAAGATTAAGACAAACATATTTTTTGTTCCTTAAAATTACGTATTTTTGACACTCTGTACCTCCATAAAAAATTTTTCTCACAAAATTCTACTCAAGTTTCATAAACTACAACATTTTGCCTACAAAACGCTATTTTTAAAGTTTTCTTACGATTTTTTTTTGACCGAGTTACACGATTTTGTAACTAAATCTGTATTTTTCAGAACAAGGAAAATAAAAAAATTTTTTTTAAAATCACCGACGTGTTAAAGTTGATACTTCAAGCGTCAAAATGCTTTTTTAATTTTTTGTCTATGATAATTTTTCACTGAGTATTGACATATCATTTCTAAAAAATTAAGGTTTAATTTTAAAATCATTAACTCGGTCAAAAAAGATGGTAAGAAAATTTTTAAAATAGCGTTGTAAACAAAATGTTGTAGTTTATGGAACATGAATAGAATTTTTCGAGAGAAATTTTTTTATCGAGCTGCAAAGTGTCACACATATGTAATTTTAAAAGCAAAACAATATGTTTGTTTTTAGTACAGAAGTTAACAAAAATTTTAAAAACTACCGATAGCGCATTAAAGTTAAAATTGCAACCTTTTAAAATGTTTCTTTCATTTTTTCTACGCTACAATATATTTATAAGAATAACTGAATTTTTCGGACATTAGTTGGAATTAATGTATGTGAATCAAGTATTTCTTTTAATAAAATTATTTTTACAAAAAATAATTTTTTTCAAGCAAGTTCTGTTCTGAATTTAATTTACATGATGTTTTCTGTTGAAAATATACATAACAAACATCTTATGTTAATTGTCTATGTTTTTATTTTATTATATTACATACATATATATTGATTTAATGCCTTAATAATGTAAAACATTTTTAGAATCGTATAATTTACAAGATCTATATAAAAATAGATGTATTGTGTGATTGTGTGTTCCAGGTATGGAAAAAAAGTAACTCTTTCTATTCGATATGTAATGTTAGCGTCGTTGGCTGTCAGTACAATAGTTATCATATTTACTGGCTGCACTTTTCTCAGCGTGAGTACAATTATTATTATCTCTCATAAAATGCAAATACAAGTGTATATTTTATAAAAATGTATTCTTGCATTATTTTATTTATATAAGCACTAAACAAAGAGCTCTTATAATATACCATTATTATTTTTCGTATTATTTTAACAAAAATTTCCTTTATAATTGCATCATATATTCTATTCAAAATAATTCTTTCATACGCATCGTGTAATTTAGGAAATATCTTTATATCGTTTGACAAAGCTTAAACATAGCACAGAAGTTATCAGTTGCTATTATCGTTGTTTATTATTATTTCCCTTTTAATAGCGGCAACCAATGTCAGTCAAATCGACATTTTTAATTTTCTTTATTTCATCTCTCGCAAAAGTATATTTGTGCGCGTGGCCAGCTGATCATCTGCTAAGTGCAGTAAGTTACATTTATAAATGTATATATAGATACACAAAAAAAGAAGGAGTTGGTGTACATATATACATATATTATATATATATATATATATATATATATATATAGTATATAAAATTTAATATTTTAGAGCACTAATATTGCACACGCTGCGTATGAATCAATGTGGTACAACGGAAAGGTTGATTTTCAAAAAAATTTTGTGCACACTTTATTACGTAGCCAACAACCTATAGCTGTAAATGTACCCTGCATGCTACCGACTGTTTCATTAAATTATTATGCCTCCGTGAGTCACTGATTTTATTATAATAATTTTGTTTGTTTATAAATATAGCTATTATTTTTTGCATTACTCGATAAATGATGTATTAAATTACCTCGCACCAACATTTTTATTTGCTTTTATTTTTAAAAATAAATAAGAAGTTGTTTAAAGAGAGAGTCCTTATATATATTTTTGTTAATTATATTCTATAGATAATAATTTTTATAACAATTTTATAACTATATTTATAACAATAAATTTATATTTTATATATTGGTTTGCTTGTGACATTTTTATAATTTTCATTGCCATGAGCAACACGATTAATTACTATCAAAATCAAACATTCATAATTTTTAAAACATTTTTAGTACGTCTCGACTGCTTTCTCCTATCTAACTACGTTTCGAGTCATACTTGAAGAAGATTAATTTAACAATGCGGATATTTATGCAATATAAATATTTCTTGTATAATAATTATATCTGTCATATATCAAAAAGAGGCTTTCTAAAATCTGCATATATGTATATTATAGCGATTTGTGATACTTATATGTTATATAGTATGCTTTGCATTTTAATGGATTGTTTTAGCGAATAAATATTTACGAATAAATCTTATTTTTAATTTAATTTTAAGAAGACTTTATTCTATTACAGACCTTATTTGATATTATAAATTAACAAATTGTGCAATAAAAAATTAGATAATAAATTTAAAAAAAAATTATTTTGAAAATAATATATAATTAACATATTTCATTTTGTAAAAATAAACTTTTTTTTAAAACTTTTTTATTCGCTTATAATTATATTAATTACAATAATATTGATGTTTCCCGTTTACAATATGTGTTATTATAGTTATGTCTTATATGTACTATATAAAATCTTGAGCTTCCATTTATTGTTAGCTTTAATAATATTGAACTAGGTATGTATGCTGAAGTTATCATCGAGTATTCTAACTGATGGTTGTTTCTTACTTTGTCTTTTCCGCTGTATATCCTGAATATCCAGATTATATAATAAATATTATAATAATTAATATATATATATATATATATATATATATAATATGTATCATATATAATATTATATAATAATAATTATATAATAATAAATTATATAATAAATATTATAATAATGTTATTATTCCGATGGATGCCATAAAAATTGATTTTGTGCAAAAAATTTGTTTTTATTATTTTGTAATTTCTTATGTCTTTTATAACTTATACTAGTTTACAAAAAAAATATTTTTTTCAATATTTTAAACCAGTATAGGAGATTAACAATCAAATTACATTCATTATATTTGAGCAGACTTTTCAGATGCCGTTAATCTTTTTTACAAAAAATCTCAAATATCGCAAAGAAGCCATTTTTTACACATTAAACTTGAATTATTTTGGAAACTTGATATGCTGTTGAAGTTGCAGTGAAATTTGGTTTGCGGCATCGTTTTCAGCACCTAAAAATCTATAAAAAATATTTCGTCTGTTTTAAAATAATTTTTGGCTGTATAAACTAGTATTATTTTTCTAGTATTAGTTTACCTACTTCAGAGTGGTGTTACAATATGCTTTTTTATGTTCGTCTATTGTGTTTGTATTGTCGCGTAGAAGTGCAATGTCGACTTCTGGTAGATACGTCTCTATGTCGTTGCGTTGCAATAAGCTTTTCTTCTCCGCTCGCGTTGATTATCGCTTCTTGAAGGGTCGCGTATCGCCGTGAGCGGACGAATATCTTCAAGTCGTCGTCGTATAATTTGGAAGTTTAATAACGCTTGCTTTTGTACAGTTTGTAAAATAACTCGTTTTTCCGCGGCGGAATAATTTTCGTCCTCTGTCATGGATTCATATAACGTCATAGCGAGTTTATTAACGCGTCGCCCGAACGTTTGCGCTGATTCGCTAATTTTTTGTTTGAGGGAATTGAATTTGAGTTGTAAGTGCGCCGTGCTTTCCTTGCTTGCTTGGTAATACGTCTTAAGTCGTTGCTTTAGTTCTTCGAATGTTCGGATATCTCGCATTTGAAAATCTTGCAAGGCTTTACCTTTTAACTTTAAACATAAAATTGCTTGTACCAATGACTCCTCTTCCGCGGGATTAATATTTTGGATGGCGTACGTGCTGATGTTTAAGAACTCTCGTAATCGGCTTTGCGATGTACCATTAAATTCCGGTATCATCTTCCTCGCTTCTTTCAACGATAGGAAATTCGGTGAGGTAGTGTTTCGTCGGTTTCTTATGTCGCGCTCGGTCTGTTCATAAATCACATTATACGCGTCTTCCGGGCGATTGTATACGTGTTGATGTGCACGTGTGTTCGCATTCTCCAATTGCGTTATTCGCCGGTTCAGCGAATTTACTTTTGCGTGTATTTCTTTTAATATGTCGAGGAGTTGCAGGTTGTTCTTAATTTCTTCGCTACGGGGGGTTCTATCTTGTTCTATTTGGCTGATAGTTTGTCGGAGTCTGTTTGTTTTGTCATCTACGGCAGTGACAGGTATATTCGCGGCAGTATTGTGAAGAGGGGTGGACATATTTCCCGCTTGAGTATAAATTTCGTCGAAAATATCGCTTTTGTAAGAAGTTAGTGAAAATTTCCTTCTTAAAGATACTCGACTTGGAGTTTTGCTAACATCTTGTCTTGTCTGACGATTTTCGTGTTGAGTCTCGTGGGCGAATAGACTTGCTTCAAAACTAGTAAACGGAAAATCGCGTTTGTTAACGACGTTCGAGGGTAATTCGGTTTCGCTATCGCTCGAATATTGCGCTTCTAAATTTCTACGCACGTTATCGAGATTCCGTCGCGTTACCGATGATGCTCTGACAGCTCGTCTTGCAGGTTTATTCAGTAACCATAATCGGTTCGCAATCGGTTGTCTAGAAGTGTTAGTGCTTTCTGACATTCGCTTTTTACAATAATAAAATTCTCGACTTACAGTACTAGCATCGCTATACGTCGGCTGTTGACGCTGCTGCAAGTTACTCGTCAACGTTAATACAACTGATGGCCCGACAGTTGATACAGCAGTTTGTTGCTCCATGTGACGCGTTGTCCATGACGTTGTTGTTCGGCATTGATCTTTAGATATCGCTATCATTTCAGTTATTTGATCCTGATTTTCTCACTGCTTGGGTTGTCCGCTGTTCTTGTTGCTGTGTTGTGACGTTAGTTGGTTTTCCGCCAGTTTTTTATACTAACGTGCCTGTCTTAACACTGTTTATAGGTCTTTTAGTTCGTCCAAGAGTCCGGTGATAATCCTTGGCAGATCCCACCGCTGCCACCAATTTTGTTATGCTGTAAATGAGGCACGAAATGTTAAGATCGTTGTCAGAAAGGAGATTGGAACCTCGGGTCCAGTATCAGAATTCACGGAGTTGGAACTTGAGAATGGAGCACTCTATGATGATGTTTTTAATTAAATCGTTCTTTTTATTTCATACTAGACTGTCTTATTTTAACACTGTCTTTCACTAAAACTAACATACAAATTTTGTATTACACACATTTTTGTCTTCTTGTTGCTACTGCTATTATTACTGTCCAGTGCGCGGTTGCGACTGATCTTTTATCCTCTGCTTTTTGGTAGGGGTACCTATAGATACAGGCCTCTGTATTTTCGAGGTCGATGTGCGGCCAAAGTCCAGATGCAAGCAAAGCAAAGTCGAACTTCTTCGCTTGCACTTTCGCAATTTTCTCGACTTCCGCGCGTGGAGTGCTGCGCTGGCGATTCCCCGATATACTTTAATAAATAATAATATTTAGCTTATAGGCTGTCAAGTTATAACAGTATAAAAACGTATATACACATTCTTATGTATACGTGAACATATGTATCAATAGCAATCTATATTGAAATTATTATATTATTATATTATTTTCACAGTTTAAAATAAAAATATAATTTAAGAAATAAAAAATCTTTATTAACTTGGCCTTCTGTGTATTAGCATTAAAAAAGATAACGGAAATTATAATAACAAGTTTTACTTTTTGAATAACAATAATTAAATATATATTTTTTAAAATTAACGCGAGTAATGATAACAAATTACTTTTCAGAGAGAAAAATAGATAATGATAACAAATTATTTTTGTAAAATAATTTTTCTAATTTTAATATATATATAATATATGTATGTATATATAAACTTATATATTACATATATATACATATATGTAAATATTATATATTATACATATATATATGTACATATATATTATATTTATCTAATTAACGGAAAATAAGTTATATTGTAATTATATATTAGTAAGTACAATCGCATTTTTTCTTAAATTGAACTCAAAATCTATTTTATAATATTATTCAATATTATCTATTATAATATTATACAATTTTTATTTAAGATTTGATTGTTTATTATGTACTCTACAATTACTAATAAGAGTCACAAATTAAAGAAAAAGTAAAAGTCATGTAATATTAAAAAATTGTGTAAAATTTAATCATTAAATAAAAATATAAATGTTGTTCGTTAATTATACAGATTATTTCTATCTACATCATATCACTATACTGACAATGAGTTAAATTTGCTTTACCTTCGCTTTATAAGTCGCTTGTTATAATAGCTTGTAGTCGCTTGCCACGAGGTACTTTGTAATAATTCCACTTCATTGCTAATTATATTTCATTATACTAGATTTAATTATTACTAGACCATTATATACTATTAGACTGCAATTACATAAACGTAATATAGTATCTGGAAGTGTTTGTAGGCTTGAATCAATGATAGGTTCGATATTGTGATTAATTAATAACATTTGCTATCTTATGTGGTGGGAAAAGTAGTTTAAGACGAGAAGTATTTAGTTCAGTACCGATGAAAATTATTTCTCTGCGAAAATAACTTTCCAGGTATATAATCAGTCGTAATGAACTAAGATCGTCAGCAGTTTCGCATAAATGCTGTTTTACTTCAATACATTATACGTAAAACTTCTCTCGAATAATTTTAATGAAATGAGCAAATTCAAGTGTCCTACAAATAGGCTTCCACATTTTCAAAAGTAAAGCAGCTTTTGCAACTTCAAAAGGTATTAGTTTTAAATTATTATTTAACACACACACACACATATATATATATATATGTGTGTACATATATGATTTATTAAAATATTAAGTAATAATAATTATAAAAAAATTGAAATATTAAAGAAAAGTTTGCAATATAAAACTAGATATTTTATCAAAATATTTAAGTTACATTTAATTATTATATTATTATAATATATGATATATTAATTATACAATATATTATATATTATTATTTTTTCAATACGTAAATTTTAGTAATTATTTAACAGACTAATTTCTAAAATTGTAATTATCAAAATAGCCTGATGTTCTTTAATAGCTTATCGCGCACACTGAAATCGATGCTCCAAATGTAGGATATAATATTAGGTAATGCTGTTTATATCTTATGCAACGCACATATGATGCTCGGCATCTCTCACGCACGACTGTGTCATTAGTCATTACACGTTTACACGAATATATAACGCTATCGACATCGCGAGGGTGATTAAAGTTCGCAATGTGCTTGCTTGAATATCCGTCGTGAGTTGCATCGAGGCACTTCCGTGTATTATTATGGAAGATAAAGCAACGCTGGGTCGAGTAATCGCGTTTCTGAAAGTATACCTCATGTTCGCGTGCTGTTGGCCTCTGCCATCGAACGCGACGAGGCTTCAGAGATTTCTTCGCACTGCCTTTCGATATTTTTGCTGCGCAAATTCGACGGTACTCAGCGTCGCGGCTGCATGGACTCTCTATAAGCACAGTGACGACGTCCTTCTAGTGATGAAGCTGGGATGTCAAGTGAGCGCTGTTTCGCAAGTCCCGTTACAAATAATGCTTTTTGCTTTGCAGGACAAACGTTTGCAGGTAAAAGTTTTATGGATACATTTCTTCCTTGAAAAAGTTATATTCCTCTTTGAGAATTTTATTAACAAGAATCTTTGCAAAAGATGGTGGATAATTAATAATAAAATAAAAAAATTAACATTTGTCATATAAATACGTAGTTAAAATTATTTTTTTTATTATTGCTATAATTCTAATTTTAATAATTATTTTTCCGTTAAATTGTTTTATACATTCTATTTAAAATTTTAACAAAATGTATAGTATGTTTCCGCGTATTGAGATTTTTTTCTATAGCAATTATATATATATTTGTGTATGTATAAAAATATAATTGTAAATTTACTTATCTCATAAAATAAATAATTTTTTGAACATAATTTTTGTGATATTTATTATTTTCTATACATCATCTTTTGCAATTTTGTTATATATAAACAAATATATGAGATTTAAAAAAATTATAAATTGATATAAAGAGAAAGAAAGAGTAATTTAATAATACCTTTATTATAATCATTATTTATAATATTATTATTTATAAAACACAGTAACAAAATTATTAATATCAATTTCGACAAATTTACAGTTTATTGTTTTGGAAATGGAGAATTATTATAAGCAAGCGCAAAAATATGAAAAGGAAATTTTTCAAAAATATGTTGACAAATGCAAACCATTTTATGGTATGTAATTAATATGTAATTATTATTTCTATATTTTATACAAAAGTTTAATTATTTATATGTTTTATATAAACTAATCAATTAATTACGTACATTTTTTTAATGTTAAAACAAGTCAAAGATATATTAAATAAAATGCTGAACTTTTTATTTATATATTTACACATATTTTTGATAATTTACAAAAAATATGAGGATTATAGCTATCATAGTATTTCTTTTTTTCTTATGAAAAGAGAAATTTCATATAGGGGAAAGTAGGGTAAAACCGGGTAGGCAGGTCAAACCGGGTACCTCTATTTCTTCGTGATAAGTATTGTCGTTTGTGACCAATTTGTGTCATTAATTGTAAATTGACGTCATTATTATTGTGAGATGAACCGTGTCCACGTATACACGATACTTCTTTTTTAAGAGAAGTTTAAAATTTTCGAAACAAAAAAGATCGATATCGGAGCAACAATCAAGTCGTGGTGGACTTTTTCTATACAAAGCATCTATATTTTGATAAGTGCAGAACTGAAATCTGGACATATTAGAAAGTATAGATCGCATTAGTTTTCATCGTTTCTTTTACGTCGGAATACAGCCGCCGTGTTTATTATTTTCCTCATGTTGGGGCAAAATTGGGTATCTACGTGTAGGGCAAAACCGGGTACAAAAAATATAGGATTAAAAAATTAAATAATAAAAAAAGCAAGAAGACAGTTTATCTTTAGAAGAAAAAAAGATGTAGCCTGCATCTTTTGTAATAATTTGTACTTAACATCAATCAAAGGCTGGATACAGTGCATTACATATCCACGAGTTCTGCAGCTATGTAGAGCAAGATATTTGCTTTTTTGTGATTTTTGTTTATAGACATACACACAGAGAGAATTTTCTCTTAGAATTTACCCTGAAAATCGTGAGACAATATGGTATGAAAAGAATTTTTTAAATATGTTTGATTAATTTTACCATACTTTTAGTGAAACTATACTTTTAGTACAATTAATCAAACATATTTTATATTTTATTGTGATAGATATTATTATTTTTTATTATGTGATAAATATTAATCAGAAAAATTCTCATAAAATTCTTTTCATACCATATTGTCTCATAATTACCATGAGTTTTAGGGTAAATTCTAAGAGAAAATTCTCTCTGTGCATTTTTGTACTGTATTATGATTTAAATAAATCAAGATTTCGAAATTGCACGGTAATTTGCATGCTTTTAAATGAGTATCCGGTTTTATCCTACCGGTAAGGCAAAACCGGGTATTTTGACAACTTCGAAAAATCTTGTTATCCTTGGTAAGCAAATACTTATTTTCAGCAACTAGCCTTATTTTCTCGTAGTTTAAGGTTTACTTAACACTACTAACAGTCAATAGATTTTTTGTCTTTTAAATTTTTGTAAAAAGACAAATACAAAAAAGTATCCGGTTTTGCTCCACTTTCCCGTATTTGTTAATTAGATATATGTAGAATAAAATTAATTAGTTATATCACACGACATTATCTTACTATTAAATATAATAAAAATACAATAAAGATATATTATTAGACATATTATATATAAAAAATAAAAAGTCAATGACAAAATATTATCATAAATTAATAATCTTTTCTTGAATTTAATATTAAACATCAATTTTATACACATACACATATTATACACACACACACACACAATTTGTTTTATTATTTTGTGCATAAAAATATTGAGGTAAGATATAATAAAAAAATGAATATTTTACGAAATATTTTATAGTTTATGAAAATTATGTCAAATTATAGTAAATAATAAGTATGAAATATTCAATTTTTGATCATCCTACTCTTCTAATTTTTTATGCCGAATATTGTGAGGAATCGATTTATATAAAAAAGTTAGGGTGGTTTTATTATAAAAAATGATCTTTAAATGATCTTGCAAAATAACCTTAATTTTAAAAATGATCTTTTTTTTCCTCTTAAAGTCTTTTAACTTTTGTATGAAATATTTTCTTGTTATAGCCATAGTTTCAAAAACATTCGATTATATTAATTAAAATAAAACTCCATGTACCTATATATAATATATATACATATATTTGTATATTTGCTATAGGTACCATTCTTTGCTGGTTGGCAATGACAGGTATTAGCGTGATAGCCGCACCATTGTTTTCGTCGCAATCGTTTCCGAGTGAAGCAGAATATCCATTCGACGTACAACATCAACCATTGAAGACTCTCATTTATGCGCATCATGTATTGACTGCTTATCAAAGTGTGATACAAGTCAGCGCTAATACTTTTCCTGCTCTTCTACTTTGGTTTGTAGCCGCCAGGTTTCAAATTTTGTCCGTTCAATTTCGTACGGTGACGAATATGAAAGAACTCATAAAGTACACGCAAGAACATTATATATTACTTAGGTACGTATGAGATACCTATATATATGTATATATGTATAAAAAGATATATATATATATATATATATATATATATATATATATATAAAATACGAAATTATAAAAGACAATATGCTCAGGATTAATTGCAAGTTAGAAAATATAATATTATGTAATGCATTAATTTGTAAAAACTATATAAGAAAAGCTAAACGGATTATTAAAAGTGATGAGCAGTATTTACATTCTCATTTACATTAAAAGAATTATGTACTTATATTTTTGTTTAATCTTATGACATCTATCTGATTTTTTTCGCTCTCCTTTTAAACTTTAATTTACTTTGAGTATTTATTTCTATATTAATTTAAATTTCAAAATTTGTCATTTATACATACTTGATTATTTTTTACTAAAAATGTATATAATTTATAAAATATAAAAGAGAAAGAAAAATTAACATAAAAATAGAAATATTAGCAGTTATCTCTGATTATATATATTATGTTTAATTTTTTTATAAATCTTTTTTTAATTTACATATAATGATTAAGGGATAAATAGAATTTTTTAAAAATTTATAATTTAATTTAAGTTTTATAAAATTTATTAAAAATGTTTCAAATATTTTTAAACAAATATAAAGTTAAAAAAAATTGAGTGCAAAGTTAAAATACATATATGCATGTTCGATTATTTATTAATAATAATCAGAAAACTGAAATAATACAATAGAGTATAAAACTGTTAAATAAAATAATATATAAAGTATTTAAAAAATCCATTTTTGAAACATTATTTTAAACTAAATTTTATTTATGCTACAAATCTTTCCACATACATATTTATCTGAAATCATTTGAGATACTCTTCAGTTTTGAATTTTTGAAAAACAAAGGTAACTTTTTTGGAGTTATATCTTATAATGTTCTTACTAATAATGGACAATCTTCATTACTTTTGTGCTTATTTTTAGTGTTCATTACTTTTTATTGTTTCTGAAAATGAGTTTTCTTTTACAGATATGCAAAAGAAGTAACGCTCGCAGTACGTTATATAGCATTATTATGCGTAACTTTTAGTACTGGCGCTGTAATATTCGGTTACCTTACCTTTATGAGCGTAAGTAATGTACCATGGTCTCGTGCGAAAATTATTGTGCACATACATTTTCCGCAAAAAATTTTTATATTTATTAATTATATACTTATTTAATTTTCATTATATTTATTTCGTTAAATTTTCATTATATTTATTTTCATATATTATTTTATATTACATATTTGCCCATACATATATGAAATATATTACAATTTGTGTTTTTTGTTTAATATAATAAGTTACATAATTACTTATTTAATAGTATATTAATTACTATATAATGTAGTAATATATTATAACTTATTACATTAAATAAAAATAAAATGAAACAAATTTCATATATGGACATATGTATGCATGTAATTAAAAGAAGTAATCTGCTGTATATATGTATAATATTATCTTTTTCCATTGTTTGCGTATAATAGCGTCAACCATGGTCAGTGAAATGGACGTTTCTCATGATAGCTTTTTGCGGCTTTGTAGAACTCTATATGTATGCCTGGCCAGCTGATAATGTAATGAGCACGGTTGGTTACTTACATAAAAAAATAAATTGCATAATTGTATATTATAGTAAATGTATATTATAGATATAATAATATTTTAATTAATGTGCTTCTCAAAAATTTTTATTAGAGTAGTGACATTGCGTCTGCTGCCTACGATTCATTATGGTACAACAATGATTTAGCCACGCGAAAGATTTTAATACATGTTATACAAAGAAGTCAACGTCCGGTCACTATTTCAATTCCATGTGCATTACCGGATTTATCCATGAATTATTACGCGTCGGTAAGAGCATTATTTAACAATTATTTTTTACTTATATTATATCTACATATATTATATACATATATTATATATGTATATATATTGTGTTATACATATATTTATATATTATATATATTGTATCATACATATATTTATATATTATATATATTGTATTATATATATATTTATATATTATATATATTAATGTACATATATACACATATATACAATATGTCCAATTTTAATTGACCACCCCCATAAAAACTTTTTTATTTTTGATTGTACAATAAAATGTGTCTGACAAGAGTTATTGTTTGATATGAATGGAGACAGAAGATGGCGCTACTGACTTTTTTCTGAAAGATGTTTTGTAAGGTTATTTGAAGGTTACTTATTTTTTTAAATGAAACTACTATAATTTTTTTATAATATAATATAAATCGATTCCTCGCAGTTTTTTCGGCGTATAAAGTTATAACGGTAAGATAAGACTAAAAAAATTAATAGTTTATAAAGTATTTTATTTGTCTGAAACATTTTATTGTACAATCAAAAATAAAAAAGTTTTGGAGGATAGTCGATTAAAATTAGACACCCTGTATATATGTATACATATTGATTTATTTATTGTAACAAAAATCACATTTATGTGTAATATATATACTTAGCAAGCAAAATAAGAACATATAGATTTTAAACATAAGTTTTATAATAATTTTAGTCAGGCACCTAGGATTTTGTATTATATTTCTATTTATTCTCGTGTCTATTATATCATTATCAACATTGAATTTTAGCAATAAGATTTGTTCTGAATTTAAATTTATTTTTCAGATTATTTAAATAAATAATCACATGTATCTTAGAATTAAAATAAATTGTTAATAATATCGATTTTCTCTTTTATTTTTTTAGTATATCTCAACTGTTTTTTCATACATGGCATCTGTGCGACTTATAATGGGTCAAGAGTAGAAGAAAAATTTTAATTATAGTAAAAATTTGCGCAACTGCATTTTCATGAAATGTCGGCTATGTTATAGAACTGCAGAATTATAATAAAACTTGCACAAAGATACTCTAAAGGTAGCTTTATAATTTCCATACACGTAAAAATTTTATAATATTGTAATATTATTTAATTACAAAATATCCATAACAAAAAATAAGTTATTTATTTTATTTAATAACAATTATTATTTTAATAATACAAAAGTAGTACAAGTTACATTTATATTACAAATGAATTTTATATTTTAACAAAATAACTTTTTGGACGTAAACTTGGCTTCTTTCTTTTATCTTTCTTTAAGAAGTTAATTTCTTAACAATTATATTAACTATTTAATTTCCTAATTCTTTTTTAAACTATTTAATTACAATAAAATTACAATAAAACGATATACGAATTTTAAATTACTGTTACAACTTAACTTGAACTTAATATGAATATTTAAATTCAAAAATTTTCCCATTTTTTGTTATTCTCATATTTAATTCTCTATTTCTCGTGATTATATGTATATATTAAAAATGTAAAGAAAATATAAAATATAAACATATATTGTAAATTGAATTAATTTAATGTGTTCTTAATTCTATTTCAACAATTAAATAAAAACAATTAGAATTTTAGTAATCCTCAAAAATATATATATTTATGTTTTCTATAATAGAACTCTGTTTGCCTCTCTTTTTTCTTTCCTCCTCGCATTCTTTCTTTCTTTTTACTCCTTCTTCTTCTCTATTTCTCTCTTTCTTCTCTTTCCTCTTTTTCTTTTCCAGTTTTCTTTTCTTTCCTCTTTTCTCTCTTCTTTCCCATCTTTTCTCTCTTTATCACCCTTTTTCCCCCTTTTTTCCTCCTTTTCTCTCCCTTTCTTCTAATTTCTTTTCCATTTCTGTTTTTTACTTTTTCTTCTTTTGTCTCTCTTTTTTTCATTCTTTCATCTTCCTTCCTCTTCCCCTTCTTTTTTTCTCTTTCTATTTTTCATTACTTTTTTATCTTTTTCTTTTTTCCTTTTTTCTTTTCTTTACTATCCCTTTTTTATCCTCTTTTTCTTCTTTGTTTCTATCCTTGTTTTCTCTCCTTTTAAAATCCTCAAAATATAATCTTTGATAAAAAAAATTGTCAAAACAATTGTTTTCAATAAATATAATATAATAATTAAAGTAATTACAAATAATAAATAAAATATATAATTAAAGTAATTACAAGTAATGAAATTAATGCAAAAAACTTGGTTCTACTATGTAAATATTATTTTCATATAATAATGCACAAATAAATTATTATATAAGTATAAAATTCCGCATATATGTAATTTTATATAACTTTTTAGTGTATAGAAACATGTTTTTTTAAATTGTACTCTTA
Organism: Prenolepis imparis; assembly: GCF_030444845.1. Lineage (NCBI taxonomy): Eukaryota > Metazoa > Arthropoda > Insecta > Hymenoptera > Formicidae > Prenolepis > Prenolepis imparis. The sequence continues at coordinate 48,471 of NW_028141194.1, read as the reverse complement.
AAATTATCTTAAAATTATTTCACTTTTTACAATCAAATTTTTAATTAATATTTTATTATTTGTTTTAAAATATGTAACAAAGATAAAACTAATAATAATTAAAATTTACAAATTATAGGCAAAATTATAATATATAAAATAATATAAAAATATAAAATTTACAGTCACTAATTAAAAATATATAAAATGTATGGCCATTAAATACAAATATTTATGGCCATTAAATAGAAATATAAATAAGAAATATTAATTAATAATAATTTATAGAGAGTATTTAGTCTACATCGGGTCACTATTAAATCCGAAATCGAACTGAATTCGTTTTACACATATTATACACAAACACACACACACACACACACTCTTTTTAAAAAATTTTATAATTTAACACTATTTAATTATTATTTAACAATATTTATTATTTAACACTATTTAAAAAATTTTAAAATATGATAAAATATCAGTTTGCTAGAAGAAAATCTACAATTAATTGTCAGTTTTATTGCTAATTATACTTTATTATATATTATATTTAATTATTACTAGACAATTGCCGTTAGTTGGTAATTACTTAAACGCAATGTAGAGTCTAACAGCGTTTGTAGGCAGGAGATAATGTAATGTTCGATGCACGATGATTAATTAATGATCATTATCTTCTTATATAGTGGGAAAGCAATTCAAGACAAGATATCTAGTCAGTATCGATGAAAATTATTTCACCTGCATAACTTTCCAGGTAGCAATCAATCTAACTAAGAACATTTCTCGCCAGTGTTACAAATTCAATATTGTACGCAAAACTCTTCCCTCGAGTCTCTCTTAATAGTCTTAATAAAATAATAAAATAGGAATCATGTCCTACACATAATCTCTCACATTCCCCAAAGTAAAACAACTTCTACAAATTTCAAAGTATCAGAGTTTCAAATATATATATACATATATTTAATATATAAAATTTATTAAAATATTAAATAATTATATAGAAATACGAAATTATGAAAAAGTTTTCAATATTATAAGTATATATATTTCTTTCACAAAATGTATAATATTATTTTTAATAATTTTATTTTTGCAACCATTTAGTTCATTATTTTATAAAATTGTAACCAGAGTGTGTTAAGAAGGGAAAAATTAAACCTAATATCTTCTAATATATCACCTATTGAAATCTTTCGAAAATCGATGCGTTCTGTTCCGAATATAGGCTGCGCAACGCGTTACTTATATCTTATGCACCGCGCGTACAATAATTCGAGTAAATAACCTCAGCGATATTGCGAGGGTGATCATGTGAGGGGTTCATGTGTTATGCCAGCTTAAGTTTCCACCGTAAATTAGCACGAGGAACACTTCCGTGTATGTAATGGAGAAAAAGGTAACATTGGATAGGGTGATCGCTTTTCTGAGGGTATACCTGATGTTCGCCTGCTGTTGGCCGCTATCACCGAACGCGACGAGACTTCGACGATTTCTTCACAGTGCCTTTCGATATTTCTGCTGCGCGAACTCGACGATATTCATCGTCGCGGTGATATGGACAATCTGCAAACATAAGGATTACATGGTTGTGATGAAACTGGGATGCGAATTGAGCGCCGCCTTACAAATTCTACTGCAGCTGATACTTTTCGCAATGCAGGACAAACGTTTGCAGGTAAGATATACCCAGTGTTGTGCTTATTGTTAGATGATTTTAAAATTAACTATTAGATAAAGATGAGATGAAAATATGTAAATTCATCTTAGATAAGATCAAGATGATTTTGTTTTAAATATATCTAGATAAAAGATAAAATTATATGACGATTCATTTAGATAACTTCCAGATAATATTTTTTTTTAAACCGCTTATGTAAACACAGTTATAAAAAATGTAAATTATAAAAGGAATATAGAAATATATTCATATTTTTATTTGTAAGTTTTTATCGCTTACTTCTTAAGTTCTACTACTTAAGTATTTTTATGTGCTATAACTTTAAACCAAATTATCACTATCTAGATAATTTCTAGATAATTTAGTAAAGATATACTTTTTCAACTAAGATGCAGATATAGATAATACATATTTTTATTATCTATATAAAGACAAGATGACGCCAAAATTTTATCTAGATGATTATCTATATAATTTTATTTAGATAATAGTAAACACTGGATATACCTACACAAAAGTAAAGAAAGTAATAAAGATATAATATAAAGTAAAAACAAATAACATAATAAATTAAATACGCAAACGGTGGATGTCAGCAGTTAAAAAGGCGATATGATAAATTATTCTTTTTTAATATTAGTGACAGGTCTATTATTTATTTATTTATTATATTCTCTTTTATCCTCCCCAGTGACTTTTTGTAATTATTTATAATTTTGCGCTGAAGATAATCCGAAATAGGGATGAAAACGTCCGCTAATGTTTTTGGATTTATAAATATAATAAAGTAATTTCTCTTTTTCGCGCTCCCCAACAATCGCGCTTGTGCTCTTAGCCATCCTTTATTTTATCTTTAAATTATCAAGAGCCTTATTTCTACGCCTGATTAAAACGTTACATGAAATGAATATTATTTTAGGCATAATTATTGTAATACTTGTTATTTTTTAGATTTTGCGCCATAGATTTTGCAACTTTCTCGTGTACAATCAATATGATCTAAGTTGGTCTAATTGATAATAAAATATTTCAATAGTAGTTTACGCATTCATAAAACAATAACAAAATTATTAATAATTGGTTTTGATAAATGCAGTTTATTGTTTTGGAAATTGAGGATTATTACCAGCAAGCTCAAAAACATGAAAAAGAAATTTTTCAACGCTATGTTGACAGATGCAAGTTGTTTTATGGTATGTACAAAAAATATACTTTTTTAATATAAACTTATCTTGAATTAATTGTGTGCATATTAAGCACAATGATATTTAATGAGTTAATAACACTAGTTTAGAAAAAATATTTTTGCTTTTTTTAATATTTTAAACCAGACAAGATGTTTCTTATAGATTTTTGGATGTTGAACACGATGCCGCAAACCAATTTTTACTAATACGTCAGATTTCCGAAACAATTGAGATTTAATATGTAAAAAATAGCTTATTTTTTACGACATTCCACCTATGATGATGAAATCATATAATTGTATTCATAATGTGTAATATTAAGGCTATCGATGCACATATACAGTGTAACTTATCGTGATAGATTTCACTAAATGTATATTTATATGTATATGTATACAATATGTTGTCTCATTTTAATTACCTACCTTGAATTTTTCGAAACAAATTTTTGAAAAAATGTTTCAGACAAAAGTTGTATGATCTAAAGGGGGACAAATAATTATAAAATCAATTTTGAAAAAAATTTTTTCCCAAACCTTTTTCTTTAACAGTATCTCTATTATATGAGAAATAGCTTCCAGCTTTAATCTTTCATAACACGGCTAAAAAGTTAAATATTGAAATTTAAAAAATGCATTTTATACGGGATGAGCAATACGTTCACGATATTTGATCAGACTTTCCGGATAACGTTAACTTTTTTTACAAAAAAATCTTAAATATCGCAAAAAAGCCAGTTTTTACATATTAAACCTCAATTATTTTGGAAATCTGACGTGCTAGTGAAATTTAGTTTGCGGCATCGTTTTTAGCACTCAAAAATCTATAAGAAACACTTTGTTTGGCTTAAAATAATTTTTATCTGTAAACTGGTGTAATTTATACTATCAATATTGTTATAATAAGGATAATTATTCCGCTCGATGTCATTACATAAATAAATTGTTTTTGTGTGTTTGTTTGTTTGCGAAGAATTTATTTTCGTTATTGATGTCTCTTAATTTGTCTTTTAGTTCTGCTAATTCGGAGCGGTGTTGTAAAATGTTTTGTTTCCAGTTTAGTATGTCTGTATTGTTTCGTAACAATAACAATGTTATGTTGACTTTTATTCCTCAGTCTCTGTCTGACTGTTTTTCGACATACATACGTATATCATGAATTTATTCTACTTTTGTTACGAATACGGATTTCGCTTTAGAAAAGGAAGGCATAAACCCTTCTGTGAATTATGTGTACGTGAACCTGTTGTGGGGCTCGAGTTATCAAATGATCCCATGGTGTGTGCTTGTTACGCGGTTTATCGGAGTCCCAATACTCCATACTCATTGCGAATAACTGTAGATGTTATCACTGACTGTGGAACGGTGACGGAAGTTGTGCCCTGGCCCAGGTGGGATATTTCCATTCCCTTGAGGTGTGCAGTAAAGGCCTTTGAGGAAGGGCGACCCTTCCCTTATTACGGATATTTGCCTAAAAGTTTACGCCTGTATAAAAATATCGATCCGAAAAGGTGCAATGATTCCGAGATTCTGAGCTTCTGCAATTTCCTGAAAACCAACCGTGATTGAACCTGAGCCGCGATAAAGGTTTTTATTCTGTTATTTTAATTTCTTTCTTTTCTTTCGCTTTTCAATTTTCTATGAGCGTTTTTAGTTTATTTACATGTATCCATTATTTGCCGGATGATAGACGGTTTGTATTTTATCGATTTTAAATAATTTACAAGTATTTTTAAATATTTTGCTCATAAAATTTGTACCTTGCTATCTGTTAATATTTTTTCGGAAATCCCGTATCGCAAATTGTCCAGTTCTTTATCGAAAAAAGATCGTGTTACACACTTGGTAATATTGAAAAAGCGTCATTGCGAATTCTTAACAAACAGCGAAATTTTTAAATGGTTACATATTGCTTTTAACTCGGACAAACTGAAGACAACAAAATCAAAAAAGCGTCAAGAATTGAACAACAAAAAGAGTATTATATTCTATTTAAACATAGCAACTATTTTAAACAATAGCAGCATTTCTGTGTTTATTTACTAAAGTGAAACTTGGCATCACCCTTATCTCACTTGTCATATTTAACTTTGCATCTATCAGATGACTTATTTATTCCTTGCAGAATTATATTAATGGAGAGGAATATAAAAATTTGAAGGCCTGCAAAATTTTCAACTGAAAGTCTTTCAATGAAAAAAATGGGAAACACTCTTTGAGAACATAATAATGAAACCAGAAATTTAACAAAAGCTAGTCAAATAAAATATTAATTCTATTATTTAATAATATAATTTTGATTTTAGTTAGTATTTCCTATTTTACATGTGTAGCTTATTTTTATAAAATTTTTTCTTAAAAAATGAGAAGTGTTTTTAACTAAACCAATAAGATTCCTTTCTTATAAAAAGAGAGGAGAGAGAAAGAAAAGGGGGGAAGGAAAGGTGAAGAGGAGAGAGGGGGAGGAGCAAGGGAGAGAAAAAGGAAGAGAGAGAGAGAGAGAGAGAGAGAGAGAGAGAGAGAGAAGGGGTTAATTTTATATTAATTTATTATTTTTATGAAATTAACTCAGTACTGAGTACATTAAAATAATTACTAACTATATTAAATATATAATTTAATCTTTAAATCATGATGAAAATGATTGTTATTATATAAATTACTAAAGATATTAAATATAATAATCTTCAAATTAATGGTTATTAATGATTATTATTTTTTAAATTAAAAAACATTTTTTTGTATTCAACATTATGTAAATAATAAATTATATAAATATCAATTACCATAGGTAGCATTTTTTGCTGGGTAATAATGACAGCCATCAGTATGATAGCTACACCCTTGTTTTCGCCACAACCGTTTCCCAGCGCGGCGGAGTATCCATTTGATGTACAACATCAACCATTGAAAACTATTATCTTTGCACATCATATGTTAACTATTTATCAAAGTATGACACAAGTTAGCGCCAATAGTTTTCCTGCTCTTCTACTTTGGTTTGTAGCCGTCAGATTTCACATTTTATCCGAACGCTATCGTACGATGACGAATATGAAAGAGTTCATAAAGTACACTCGAGAACACTACATATTACTCAGGTACATAATATACATATACATATATATATGTATGTATGTTTTAGTAATTAGTAAATGTATGTATGTTTTAGTAATTAGTAAATGTATATTTGTAAATGTATGTTACGCTAAAGCAGGCATGTCAAACACGCGGCCCGCCAACGAAAAAACTGCGGCCCGCCGAAACTTCTTGAAAATCTTTTCAAAAAAATTGTTTTGTGAAAAACGATGTCAAATATCTTCTAAAAAATAATATTAAATTGTGATTTTGTTTATTTTTCATTATAGTTTCTATTTTTGTTTTTTATAAAAAAAAGTAAAATATTTTTTATTATAGTTTCTATTTTTATTTTTTTATTTAAAAAATCGTAAAATATTTTTATTTAAAAAGTAACATAAGATATAAATACAAAGCGACTATGTATAATATACATTGAATATACTAAATATAATAATTTAAAAAATCGTATTTTATTTATTCTAGGAACATTGAAAACATGCGGCCCTCAGCTTAATACAAAATAGATCATGTGGCCCATAATGCAAAACGAGTTTGGCATGCCTGCGCTAAAGTAAACATTTATCAAAATCTTAAGTATACGATATTGAGCGACCTTTTCGCATCTCTTATACAAAATAGATTATAAAAAATGATAAAACATAATATAATCGAAAGGCAGATAATGCAAAAATAAATCAAAAAAATAAATAAAAGTTTTTTGTATAGTGTTACTTTGTTTTAAAAAAATTAATATACGTTTACAATTTTATTTTAAATTTGAATTATTTTAAACTCGAGTAATCTTGCGCTATACATTATTAAACTCAATAACTGGTTAAATTAAATATAAAAATAAAATGTTTTAAAACATGACATATCTCAATTATCAGAAACAATTTCCAAATGATTCAAAGTACAAATTACTCTCACGCCTTCAGTCTTTATACAGGGTGTTTCTTATGTCAAAAATTCAAGAAGTGATTCCTTGGATCATTTTATGAAAATTTATACTTCTGATGATTTTTCGAAAATCGCTTTGTTTCGAGGATATAGGACGATAAAAATTTACAAGAAATACAATATTTTCACAACAATATCATTGCAATATTTTCAACACATTCCGACATCACTGTGTGTGTGTGTATGTGTGTGGTAACAACAAAAAAGTTCTTTGAACACTACATTAATAACTTTTACAAGTAGGTATTAATTATTTTCTTATATAAATTTTTATCGTTCTGTATTTTCAAAACAAAATGATTTTTGAAAAATCATCAAAAGTATAAATTTTTATAAAATAACCCAAGGAATCATCCCTTGAATTTTTGACATATGTTTGAGAAATACCCTGTGTAATACATCTCAAAAGATTATTTATAAAATGTAGGTTTTCATAAATAATTATTTTTGTTAGAGTTTGACATTATCTTTAGTAAATTTATATGCACCGAAAATTTTTCATATATTTATTTCAAATTACTTGAAATATTTTTATTGTTAATATTTATTATATATTAAATATACCATCCAATTTTTAAAAAATTTTATTTAATTAATTTTATTATTAATATTAAATATTAAATATTAAATATATTAAATATTATTGATAAAAGTATAATTTAATTAAATTTTGAGAAAAAATTACATGATATATAAATTTTTTTGAAAATATATCTTTATAAATAATAAAATAATTTGTATAGCAGCACATTTTTATTAATATGAGATAAAATATCAAATAATTAATCGTTCTACTAATTTTATATATAAGAAACATTAGATATAATTAAGTATTCTGACAATGAATTACTTACAGATATGCAAAAGAAGTAGCGCTCGCAATTCGTTATATAGCGCTATTATGCGTAACTTTTAGTATTGGTGCTGTAATATTTGGTTATCTTACTTTTATAAGCGTAAGTATAATATATATATATATTATATACTTTCCCGAGTAAGAAAATTATTACATATTCTGCATCATTACCGTTTTATAATAAGATTACTTTATGTTCTCATTTATTTACAGAGAACAAAATATACTTAATCTAATTATATAAAAAAATATATAATATAATAATTGTATATAAAAATATTAAATAAATTCATATTTCTCTCACTTAATTTGTCATACAGTATATTTATGTATGTATATGTATGCACATGGTAATGTATGCAGAAGCAGCCATGGTCAGTGAAATGGACGTTTCTTATGATAGCTTTCGGAGGTTTTGTAGAACTTTACATGTACGCCTGGCCAGCTGACAATGTAATCAACATGGTAAATTATTTAATAAATAGATTGCAATTTAACTTATAATATAGATAATATAAATTGTTGTTATAATGTTTTTTAAACTAATGTGTTATGCAAACTTTGATTAGAGCACCGACATTGCGTCAGCTGTTTATGATTCATTATGGTATGACGGTGACTTGGCCATGCGAAAACTTTTAATACATGTTATACTAAGAAGTCAACATCCGGTCACTGTTTCAATTCCATGCGCATTACCAAGTTTGTCGATTAATTATTATGCTACAGTAAGTGTTTAACTATCTCTAACCTTTTATATATATATATATATATATATATATATATATATATACCGGGTGTTAAATTTCAAACGTAACAGGTGGAATATCTCGTAAACAATGCATTTTAGAAAAAAATGTTACCTACAAAAGTTGTAGGGTTTCGAGGGGGACATAACATAGTAATATTCATATGACCTTGGGCGGCGTCTCCAAGATCAAGTGGAGGTAAGAATAAATTTTTTAAATGGAAACCTATATTTTTTATTATAACATCTTTTTCTACTAATTAACTTGAACAACTTTTATCTGAAGCATTTTTTTATTTACCTAATATTTTTTAAGATATTCAAGAAAAACTTGGTAATTCTTTCAACATGTTTTTCTATGTAAAAATTCTGTCTTTTTTATTTAAAGATTTATTAATAAAGCATTTTTTCTTTTCTGAATCTTTTCCTTCTGTCATTTGACTTTCAAGCAGATGTATTGTAGTCGATCAGAAAAAACACATAACAGATAGACTGAGCACTCAGTGTGTTTACATTTTTTGTTGTATCGTCAGCGCCAATCCACGGACTTTCATATTTACGGAAGAAGGTGGGAATGTGTAACTTTTTAAATCAGTTACAGTAGTGCGACTAATGTGGTCATTAGAGTAAATTGTGTTTCCATTTTCTATTCTTTTTTCACTTGCCGTTATGGTGCGTTATACTGATGTGGAATATCGTGACATGCTTTTAATTTATGGTGAATGTAGACGAAATGCTAGAGGAGCTGCTAGAGTTTACCGGCAAAGATACTATAATAGGCTCCATTATCCATCTCCCATGGTCTTCATTCGTGTATTTTATCGTTCAGGAGAGCACGGAACTTTTGCCGCTCATCGCAATATAAATCGGCCTCGTCCAGTTTGTAATGACAATAAACGTTTTAGCAGCAATTACTGTGAACCCTCATTACAGTACACGACAATTGTCACGGGAACTTGGAACATCCAACGTAAATGTTTGGAATATTTTGTGTCGTCAACACCAACATCCATATCATATCCACTTACACCAAGCATTAACGCAGGAAGATTATAATAGAAGATTAGAATTTTGCCGATGGGCCTTACAGCGCTATGAAGAAGATGAAATGTTCTTTTCTAAAATATTGTGGAGCGATGAAGCTACATTTCATAACAGTGGCCATGTGAATCGTCATAATCTTCATTATTGGAGCGACCAAAATCCTAGATGGTTAAGACAAATTGATCATCAACATGTATGGTCGTTGAATGTGTGGTGTGCCATTGGTGACACAATTATCGGCCCATTTTTCTTCGATAATATCGTTAACGGACGAATTTTTTTGAACTTTCTGGTTGAGGAACTACCTCCTCTTCTGGAAGATTTACCTCTAAACCTTCGACAGAACATGTGGATGCAACTTGACGGAGCACCTTGCCACTTTAGTGTAATCGTCAGACAACACATGAATGTTATTTTTCCTGACCGATGGATAGGTCGGGGAGGTCCAGTGTCTTGGCCTCCCAGATCACCTAATCTGACTTGCCTAGATTATTATTTGTGGGGTAGAATTCGGAAAATTGTTTATGTTAATCCTCCAACTACAAGAGAAAATATGATAGAACGAATACGCGAAGCGTGCGGAAGAATTTCAAGAGACGAATTACAAAGTGTGCATAATGGTTTCCAACGAAAATTACAAGCTTGCATAGATGTAAGAGGACAACATTTTGAACACTTAGATTAATGGAATTTTTTTTTTTAAGAAAAAGAATTTGGTTGACTTCGATACTCTTTCTAAAAATTCTTTTATTTTTAAATGTGAAGATTTATGAATAAAGTTTATTTCTTATTTGCTTCATTAATTATTTTCTTTTTTCTTTTTTGAGTCCTTTTGTTCCATTATTTGATCTTCAATATCGTAAGCTGAAGAGTTACCAAGTTTTTCTTGAATATCTTAAAAAATATAAGGTAAATAAAAAAATGCTTCAGATAAAAGTTGTTCAAGTTAATTAGTAGAAAAAGATGTTATAATAAAAAATATAGGTTTCCATTTAAAATATTTATTCTTACCTCCACTTGATCTTGGAGACGCCGCCCAAGGTCATATGAATATTACTAAGTTATGTCCCCCTCGAAACCCTACAACTTTTGTAGGAAACATTTTTTTCTAAAATACATTGTTTACGAGATATTCCACCTGTTACGTTTGAAATTTAACACCCGGTATATATATATATATATATATAAAATATAATACATAATATATATATATATATATATTATGTATTATATTTTATGCATTACTATTATTATATCATTTTTTTGTATATATTCTATATTTTTTTCTTTGAATTGCAATCTATTTTTTAGATTTTTATATGCAACAGCAATTGCTATGCAACATTATTTAAGAGTAGTCAATAACATAGTTTTTTTTTAATTTTTCAGTATGTTTCGACCGTTTTTTCGTACATGGCATTTGTGCGTATTTTAATGGGTCAGGAGTAAAAGAAGATTCAAATCTAGAATAAAAATCAATGAATTGTATTTTCATAAAACGTTTGTTATGATATAGAATCACAGTGTTGTAATGAAAATTTGCACTTGTTAGTAAAATCATCATGCAACTATTCTTATATACTTATATTTTATAAATTAGTTATGTTTATAAATTACAAGAATTATTATTTGACTTTTATCTATCGCAATTAATATGTATTTTAATAAAACATTTGACAACAAGTGATATAATAAATTATACTTTTCTTAGTATTACTTACTGTTTAACACAATGAACATAAATACACTTTTATTGTAACTTTTAAATTATTCTGTTAATAAAATAATATGTAATTTGACATAAAATATATATCTGTTTTTTTTTACCTCATATGTATATTTTTACAGAAAAATAATTCTACGTGATATAATCATATAATAAAGATGTATATTCTGTTACATCTATTAATTATTATATATATGTTTCTTATATCTTTCTAATCTTGTCTGAAATTTATATTTTTTATTATCCTTTAATTCCTATCTAAGAATCGAAAACGTAACGATTTATTTGGTATATTAACCATATGAAATTGACTTTGGATATCAGCATAATCGTATTCAATTGTGAATTCTCGTACCAACTGTAAGAGAAAATATAAAATTTAGCCATTTTCCTATTACATCTATTGCTTTATTGCGTGCAAAATTTACCTTTGCAGTGAGCAACATCATTTGCATTTCACCCATATCTTTTCCTAAGCAGGATCGTATACCATGTCCGAAAGGTAGACATGAATACTCTTGAAAAGGGTTACTCGTATTTTCGATCTGTTTCAACCATCTTTCTGGCTGATACTTGCCAGGATCTTCAAACTACTCCGTTGCGATGTTATTTGATTCGCCGTTATGACGAAAGTCTAAAACACAAAAATTATTTATTATCTTACATATAGATTTGAACTAACACTTGCAACTTACCCCCTTCGGTATCGTGTATCCATGTAGCGAAATTGTCGACGATAATAATCTCGTCAAATAGGGAAATGCAGGTCGCAACCTTTCACATAAAAAAATATTATATATAGTACATATAACATTATATTCATAAAACAATATTATATTATACATACAGGGGTTCCTAATAATTAAGTGCGAAAAATTTTAGGGGATGATTCTTTGTCGAAAATTAAGGGAGGTTTTTCATATAAACATATCCTCCTATATCCCTCCCTGAAGAGTTACAGTCCTTCAAAGGGGAAGGTAAAAATTAGGTTTTTACTTTTCTTTTTGAAAACTATTGATTTTACGAAAAAAAAGTTTCTAAAGAAATCAAGCTTTTTAACGCATATTTTTTAGATGATCACATTCCGATTAAAAAGTTCTAATAAAATATTGAATAGGGGTTCTTAATTTTATCTTCTTATAACGATACGAGAAGACTTAAAAAATATTATTAAGTATTCTTTTTCCCCTAATAGAAAATATTCACCAAATTTTATTTTTTAACTTGTCCAAAATTTGAGAAAAAAATTAAAAATGTTTACCTCCTCCTTTGAAAGAATATAACTCCTCAAGAAGAGATACAGGAATACATGTTTATATGAAAAACCTACCTTAATTTTCGACAAGAATCATCTCCTAAAATTTTTCGCACTTATTTAGAAATACCTTGTATATAATATAGTAATAAATAAATAAATAAATATATTATATAACACTTCTTGTTTATTTTTCTATTACGTTGCTTATTATAGGAACTAATGTGTGTATAACTATTCAAAGTTTTTTTAAATTATAATGGAGAAAGACTATAAAGCTATTATTTTATTTTTATAAATTCTATAACCTAAGGCTTTCCTTTATGCATGTTTTTAGATATGGCATGTTTTCCAAGGCTTCTTTTGTCATAGCTGCTTTATTTGTTTTAGGTAAAATAGAGATAATTTCGTCATATAATCGTTTTTGTATTCTAGGATTTCTCGCTAAGAAATAAAGCAGGAACGCCTCGCAATTAATAACCTAAAAATAAAAAAAATATTTATTATATATATTTATATTTTTATTTCTTGTTTATATCAGATTATATTGCACATTACAGCCTGAACGCCTAGAATAATCATATCCATCAAAAGGATAGCAATATCTTCAGAATGGATACCCCGAATTATCATCTTTTCGAGCAATGAGAAATTTTTTTCTTCATTCGTAGATTTTTCTGGTTTTGATAGCGAAGAAGTCTGCAGTTTGCTCTGCATTTGATGAATATATTTTCCAATAATCCTAAAGTAGAGATTCATGTGTGTAAATATATGAAATCAACAAAGCATAATATTACTAAAAATTAAAAGTTTTATGGTCATCACATACAATCAAATTATAATTTATAATTATAATTATTATTGTTAAAAATAGAATTATTATTATATAATAAATATACACACAACAGAATGATAATATATTTGATAAGATATTTCTTGTTGAGGTGTTCTGTCAAATATTTCATATAACTCACTCGTCAAGGATGTCGCAAGCTGCAAAAAGTTTTTTGGCGAATGGAGTTTCGAAAAATCTCCACACTTGAAATCCAGTTTCGCACCGGCTCATATATGTATGAGCGGTACTTAACGCATCCATAACTTTTGTAGCCTCGGACGTTGATTTCGAGAAATCGAGAAAACTAAGATGCCTATTGAACATCATTACATAGAAACATTCCAGACCCCATGCGGTGAGGTCCTGATGAAAATTCGTTGGTACCTATTGTTAATAATAACAAATAATAACTAAAATACTACTTTTCAAGTTTATTTATTATTATATTAAGCTATGTTTGACAATACTATGTGTTATCATCTTTGTAAAATTTATTCCCTTATGAGATTTATATACCCATACATAAAAGATTGCTTTTTCATAATTTTTCTTTACTCTTTAAACGTTATTTTGTATGTTATTTAATTAACATTACTATACAAAATTTTTTTTAACATTAAATTTTTTAATATTAAATTTAGTTTTTTAACATATAGCATACCTCGTCTTGTCGATTGCGTATTCTACGAATTTTGTTAACCAGTTCGCCACACACTAAATTCAGTTTTCCGACATAATTCGAAATTGTTTCATGGAACGGCTGATCGACTTTGTCTTTCACTTCTAACCACTCCAAACCTTGTCTGATATTTTATAAAATTTACATTTATTTTATACAATTATTGCATTATTTAATGTTTTATAAAAAAAAACATAAAATATTTTTATAAAAAATATATAAATTAATAAATACTGTTATATATTTTACATAAATTCTTTTATATAAATACTTTTATATAATTATTTTATACAAATATTTTTATATAAATATAAATAAACAAATATGATTAAATTCGCATATTTATTTAATTTAAGCAAAATGTTTTACTTATGATATCAACGTTTTGTATATATAATTAGATTTATTATTATCGTATATATTATATATATATTTTTGTATATAAATAATACAAATATATAAAATATATAAAAATGTTTTGTAAATATTATAATTAGATTAGAGATTTATTATTTTATATATTTTATAATACGATATATTATACTAATACGATATATTATACTAATATACACCCTAGTGTATATTAGTATAATATATCGTATTACTGAAAATTATGAAAGAATTATCAGTGACGCAGTTTGTTTCAATCTAACGCAAATTACATATATAATACTTTGAAATTAAATATTCAATTTTCAGATATAATTTTACTTTTTCAATGTACTACAATTTTTTCATTTTTCCGATATAAACTGATAATTTAATGAAAAATTTTGTGTTGCTCTTATAGCACCACTTGTCTGAATAAGATATGAGTCTATATCTAGGAAGAAAAATCAGTATCTCAAAGTTTAAGCCAGTGCGGACTCTGTATCCAAAAGGAAACAGTCCCAGCACCCACTGGCTTAAACTCTAAAAATCTCGTCGGTGCGGACTCTGTCATTTAAAAATTGACAGTCCCAGCACCCACCGGCGAGATTTTTAGAGAATTCTTTGATTAATATTGTATTCGTCTGAGTAAGGATCTACGAAGATAAATCGTCAATATCTCAAATTTTAAGCCAGTGCGGACTCTGTAACCAAAAGGGTACAGTCCCAGCACCCACCGGCGAGATTTTCAGAGAATTCTTCTTAATGAATTATATAAAAGTTACATTACATTATACATCCGATGAAAAAATTGTAGCACATTGATAAAACAAAAGAAAACTTAGTACTTAATCACAATTTCAAATCCCTACTACATTAAAGTCTATTGTAAAACTTGACCTTATTATATGCTATGTATATATTTCATCTGCATTTAGAAGACTGAGGACTGTTATTTATTAGGATAAACAAAAAGAAAAAGAAAATTGTATCTTATTTACTACACGATAAGATAGTTACGTGTTGTCTAAAGACTGCCCATAAAGTTGAAGTTCAGTGAAGATCGAATGTGTTCAATCGATGCGATTATCTTCTTCGTTTCCCATGGCCTTATCAAATCTTTGTTTCCTTTGTTTGGCAAAGCGTAGCCATTCCGCTGCTATATGATCAAATTGGGATTCTGTCAGGCTTATGTTGCGCAACATTATTTCTCCTAGAAACAAAAATTAATATCTTGAGCTCATAAACATTTTGGTTTGTACATTTACTAGGATCTATAACATACTTCTCATAAGTTTCGTCATGTATAAGTCCACGATTCGAAAATTATTTCGTAATCCTTTCCACGAACAATTCATGGCACATTCATCCGTGAATATTTTTTTCAAAGTTCGATAGATACTATCTCTTGAATTATTTCCTCCGATTTTCGATAGTAATTCTTTCTATAAAACAAAAAATACATGTTACATGCATTATAATTATATAAATATTAATAAAATGCGATTATCAAGTTCATAAAAGTAAAATATAATATAAAACTTACAAATTGTGTCACTGCCTCATCCGTAGTTTTTAATAAATTATCGAATTCTTTTATAGTATTGATTGTTGTAAGTGGTAAAAATTGTGCAATAAAAGCATCATTATTTTCAACCACATTGATTGCACGATTTTTAAGGGAAGTTCTATTTAAACGTTGATTTATATCTCTCAATGTGATATGGATTGCAGCCATCATGCGTAACATTTTTTTATTTTCTGTAACAAACAATAAGAGTTAAAATAAGTTAAATTAAAAGATGTGTTAATAAAATGCAAGTAAAAAGAATATTTACGTTTTATATTTAAATCTTCCTTATTCTGAGTTGAGGTTGAGGCTGCATCATTTACATTATATTCTGAAATATAAAACAAAAGTTACTCTTTTTTTATTTGTTCCATATTATAATGTAAATTTGTTTACTGTTTCTATTGTATTTTTATAATTTTTGAACTACATACCTTCAAATATTACCGGCACATTCCGAATGTCTATATTTTCGTCCATTGAAAAATTATTTTCTTCTTCTTCTGAAACTTTATTATTATTGAATATTATATTATTATTATTACAATTATTATTATTTCAATTATTTTTAGATACCATGTTCTGGACTTGAAGTTGCATTCTGTGCACTTTCATCATATGT
The DNA here is from genome assembly GCF_030444845.1 of Prenolepis imparis. NCBI lineage: Eukaryota > Metazoa > Arthropoda > Insecta > Hymenoptera > Formicidae > Prenolepis > Prenolepis imparis. Next base: position 31,874 of record NW_028141194.1, on the reverse strand, counting down.
TTGTTTTCGTACGTTAGAATTGTTAGAATTATTGTTAGAATTATGCATCGTAAAGTTGTTTGGGCAAGATGGTGGCATAGACACTATATTGGCATCACACTGTTTTCCTGGAAAGTTGCAATAAATTTCATGTTAAAATTATAACATTGAAATTAAAAGGATAATTAATTAGGATAAAAATTAATATACGTTTTTATGATACATACTTCTTATCTTGTTATGTTTTCGAGATTGGGAACTTTCACATTCCTCTTCCTCACTGCTATATCGGGTGCATGGCACATGTTGCCTTTTCCCTCTTCCCAATCGTTCTTCATCTATCGTCTGATAATTGGAATCTGCAGCGTTTTTTCGAGCTGATTCCAGAGATGCTAAAGAAGAAAAATTCTTAAAATTTTGTGTACATGTATTCCATTATTTTCAGACAAATATTAACACGTACATAAGTATACTTACAACAATATTTGATGAAATCGACTTCATGTCGAACCCAAGTGTCATAATTAGGAGTCGCATAGTTATTTATCAGTATTGCGCAATTTACTGTTCGAGGTGGCCACAAACACCATTGTCCATTGGCAGTTCTTTCCATCAACCAAGTTACTGGTATTTCAGAATATGAAGAATCCAATTTAAATTTTACAACAGCGTACTTCCTTGTACTTTCAATATTGTCATTCATTCTGAAACTGAAATAAAAAGAATATTTTAATTGAACATTCTCATAAATAAAACTTGAAAATTAATAAGCATAAAATAAAACATCTGTTGAAATGAATAATAGTCAAATTTAACATGCAGACAATTTTATAAATATTATATAAATATGAATTATAATTGTGTATATTATATAATTATATACAATAATTTTCGCTCTTCTTGCTCATAAACAATTGCATAATAATATTAAACAAAATAAAACTTAAAAAATATGATATATTCTTTTATAAAAAATTTATATACTAATTGATTTCAAATATTAAACCCACCTTATAAATGTTTGCCATTCTTCAATACAAAGGCAACGGATTAAGATTCAGTATTCATAACTTAAGGCAGAAGTAAAAATTGTAAAAAAAGAAGTAATAGATTGTAATATTGAAAAACAATTCTTAAAATTATTGAAAGAATCGACATATATAATACTAATGTATTGTTCCTAATTATTGGTGTGTTGAAGCGGTATTATTATATACGAATCAATTTCATCAGGATGTTTTATTTTTAAACATTTTTTTGTTATTCGTGTTATTGGAATTGTTATTGTATTATAAGTTGTTGCATTTGATATGACCAATATTCCAAGTTTTTCCGAATCGCATGGTACAGTAAAAAAAGATGTGGGATTTGAAAAACATTTTGCGCGAATAACTAAAATGCGATTATCTTCAAATATATCCAAAATGAAAACTACAAATTTGTCATCAAGAATAGTACAGTCATCCGGTTTGATATATTGTAATTCTAAAATTTTGAAATTGCACATGAGAAATTGTGTTATTATTTTTGTAAATAGCAATGGGATATTGCACCATGTGATAGGATCGAACTGGAAGTTGTAATTCTTCCAATACACGATTACATAATTCCTGTAAAGGTTTTCCAGAATTATGTAACTTTTTTTAATTTTCTGCATATGGTTTTCAAATTTAAAACAACTAAAATTATCTAAGCAACCAAAAGTTTGCACATCACAGGCAAGGTAAATAAGATTGTGAACATTGTGCGAAATAAATTCGTCACCATAAATTTTTCCAAAATTAGAAACAAACCATAATAGCAATGAATCCGCATAAGCATTGAATTTTACACATAATTGAGAATCAGTTAAAATCCTTATAGCAACACTAAGAGAAAGAAAATGGTTGTAACAAGTGACAGATAACACAGATTTCATTGTTACAATTCCCGTGTACAATAAAAATTGGCGAAATCCCGTCGCTTTCCATCTATCTACGTCATGTAAAGCTCTAGGCTTTCTTGCAAATTCTGACGGAATATAAGATTTCATTGCGATTAAATGAGACGAAACAGAATTTATATTTTCTGTTGATAATCTAATGTTTTTATTTCCCCTACGCCATAATTGTAATAACCGTTTTACGACACCTAAACAAACGAGATCCATATAGTCTAGCGGAATTTGCGAAGCCATGCCAATAGAAAGATTTTCCAATATAGAATTACCCGTGTGATGTTCTATTTGACATCGATTTTTGAACATATCGTTTGTGCGTAAAGTGTTATGAGTCTCTGGAAAAATCACTCTATTATGTGCAAAATCACCATGTACATTGTGTACATTTGGAGCATGAAAAATACCCGGTATGACCTTTAGTATACGTTATAAAACATTTAGCTGGGGTATCACATACTATAGCATTAATAGAAATGGTATATTTTATATTAGAAACAGTTATACCATTTTTTGAAATGAAAATGAAATCATTGACAAAATCAGTCAGAAAATTATTAGCATCATTAGGTTTTGATGTATCGTGATATACACCAATTATAAAAGGCAATGTGTAGATATCTATTTTTTCAATAGATGCCATAATCGGCCAGAATTGGCTTCCTGAACTTTTAGAAATTGGTAAGCCATCTATATTTACATTTAAATTTATTTCGTTTTTCGTTATAAATTTAGAATATATTTTTATAGATTGCTCGAGAGAAGGCAAAAGACCAAAGTGCGCATAATGACCGCTCGCCACAGATTTTATATGATGTAAAGACGTGTTTCGTGGTGTTCGAAGTAAAATTCTAACATCGTTAGGTAATTCGATATGACCGTTTTTTTTTAGAATATGAAGCAGTTTATTAGCAGTATTGTGCGGAATATTATGTTCGATAATTAACGTTTGCAAATCTTTCCAGAAACTCATATGGTTATTACAATCAGAATTATTTGTCAATAATGAAATATCTTGTGAAATTACGCTATGTTCTTCATTGCTATTTTCATCAAACTGCGATGTTTTTGATAATTCATCACAGTTATTTAAACTACAAGATAATGTGTCACTTTTATGAAATGTATCATTAGAATTTTCGAAAGTAAATACCGCTTCTTCGTTTGCATTAGGAACTACGTTTGAAGCAGTTAATTGAATTGAATGAGAGTCTGTAATGTGATCTAATTCATGACTAATTAATTGATTTCTTCGCCTTTTAGTTAAATATCGATAATCTTTTGGCATGATTAAAATGGATTGCACAAACAAAAAGTGCTGAAAAATATATACATATATGCAAACAAATTTAAAAAATAAAACGTAATCAAACTAAAAAAAATATGAATTGCAAAAAATTAAATAATATCAAAAATTCATAATATGCATGTGTAAATGCAATTTAATAAATATATCGCTTACCAATGCAAGTAAAATCGCTGAGAATATGAAACTTCTTGGGAAGCAGGAAAAAGTGTAACGCAACAAAAGTGACTTCGAAAGGCCTTGTCTTCAAAATTGACTTTGACAGTCCTTAATATCTTCAAAAGCGACAACTTATTATGTACAAACGCGACAACTTATTATGTACAACCTCAAAGCAAACTGTAACACACAAACAGATAAAAATTTTACAAATATTATTACTAAATAAAACATTTTTACGCATAAATGTATATGTCAAAGGATATATTCAAGAATAAATCTCATTTTTGGGTGTGTTAATGCAATTTATAAATATATATCGCTTACCAATGCAAGTTGAATCGCTGAGAATATGAAATTCTTTGGGAAGCAGGAAATAATGTAACGCATTAAGTAACTTCAAAAGGCCTTCTCTTCAAAAATGACTTTGGTAGATCTTAATCGCTGAGAATAATATGAAACTGCTTGATAAGCAGGAAAAAGTATAATGCATTAAAGTGGCTTCGTAAGGTCTTGTCTTCTCAATCAGTGCGGGAACTTATATGTATAACCTTATCAAAATAAATTGTATCATACAAAAAGATTAAAATACAGTTGAAATACACAATAATAACTTACAATAAATATATATTAGGCACCTTTCACGTTCTGTGTCGCTGAGACGTGTTCTTCATTTGTTTATCTCTTCGCATTATTGAAAGGAACATCGTGAAACATTAGAACGCCATAAAACAATAAATCAATAAATATAACAACCATCAGGCCTTCCATAAAATTCCATGAAAGGACATGCTTCGTCTTCTTTTTTAGACTGTAAAAATAAATACTGGACATTATAATATATTATACAAAAATTATTATTGCATTATATTGTATAAGACGAGACAAAGCATAACAATTTATTTTATTATAAATTAACTTTTATAATTGCAATGCGGTTTTTATACAGACATAACCCAACTTCTTTGGGTTAAATATACTGTGGCAATATAGAAAAAATAATAAAATGCCAAAAATATATGCAACAATAATTTTCATTTTATATATTTCATTAAATATTCAACATAATATTTTAATATTTATAGTTTAAAAAGAAGATTATATCTTAGATTAAAAATGTACTTACCGAAGCATGTCCCTTTCTTGACGAAACCACAGATTTTAATAGGTGCGTTCGGGGAGACGCTATTAGCGCTGACAGCGTCATTCTATCTCTGTTACTTACTAAAAGGTGAACAAGGATAGAGCACGCTCACAGCTGTGACGTCCCGTCTAAATTTTAAATTTATATTTTTTAATACCCACTGCGCGCTATCTTTATTCCTGCATTCTATTAACAACTTTACCACAGTATATACAGTAGCGCAACTCTCTGTCGGCGCCTTTGAAGTTAGTGTTGGCCAAAATGGAGTGCGCATGTGCGAAATAAGCGAGTTGCCCAGTAATGCCATCTAAACTTCTCTCTCGCACACTCTTGTTTGTTCTCTCTCCAACTCATTCTCTTTCTAACTCAGTCATTACTAACATATCAGAATAATATAATTTAACAAAAATAATACAAAATAGAAAGAAATACAAATTATTATAATAATATGTATGTTAAAAAATAAATAAAAATTTCTAAAGCGTATCATTAATAAATAATATGAGACGTGTGTAATGTTAAAATAGACAAAGGCAAAAAAAAGAAAATATAATATATAAAAATTATTAACTATATACATTGTTATAAAAAAAATCATAGTATTATTAATTATATGTATCAAAATAATAAAATTATATATTATACAAAAATTTAATTGCACGCTATAAATAAGTGACAACGAGAAATAATAAAATGCAATATTTTTATAAAATAAAAAAATTATATTTATTAAATATATATTTTTGTATAATAATGTTAATATGAAGTATATAAATAAAATTTATGAAACAAAAATATAATCACATATAAAATATTTATTACAAATCACATATAAAATATTTATTACAAATTTTATTAATAAATAAAATTAAAAGTATTTTAGTTTTCCTAAAAATAACATGTTGATTTAATGTAGATATTCTAAAAATTACATTACATATTATATATTTATGATAAACAAAGAAATGTTTAAAAAATATTTTTATAAATATGCATATACATACATACATATATATATATATATATATATATATATATATATATATATATACCTAATATCTCTATTTTTTCTTCCAAATTCTTTACCTGTCTGTACCTCAGCTTCTCGATCCACCTCGATACAAACAAGAAAGAACCTCAGAAGAGCAAAAGAAACTTTATATAAAATAATTAATAATATTATAATACATATAGTATAGTAAAAATACATATAGTAATAATCTATAAATAATGTTTTTATAAAAAATGAGATGAAATTAATTTTAATTACCGCTTTGTATACTTACTAATTATTATTCCAAATTGGCATGAGAATTATTGTCGCAATTAAAGAGGGCATTTAAATGTGTTAAGGCATTTAAATGAGACTGAGAGAGACCGAAACAAGTAAGAGTGAGTGAAAGAGAAGTTCAGATGGCACTACTGGGCAACTCGCTTACTTCGCGCATGCGCACTCCATTTTGGCCAACACAAAATCGAGAGAGTTGCGCTACTGTATATACTGTGACTTTACTCTTAATTTTACCTTTTAACAGAGAGAAACCTGAGAGCGGCCACCGCGATTCAGTGGACGCGTGTACTGATGCGCCCCCTGAGAAAGTAGACGTGAACTACGTCGTAACGCTCGGTAAAAAATATAGAATATGGTTCGAATCCGTGATATGGTTCATATCCAAACTATTCGGATAAGAACCGAGTTGAGAACCAGATGAGTCAGACAAGGACCAACAATCCATCGCTCTGACTTTTTCCCACCAACGAACGTCTCGCGGATTCATGCGGCGGCAGGCACGAGATTTCGCCTTTCGCGCGTAGCGTGTCACGTAATTCGAGAAGGACAAAATTTTATGACGTTAAACTTTGGGCAATATATAAAAAATTAAATATATTAAATATAAGGTGTAAAATCAGATTATAAGTTAAATAAAAATTATATCCAGTTTCCTGAGTACATTAAAAAAATTGTTTTCTGACAGTGCATATTAAAAAAATTGTTGAATTAATTTTGTTTTACATGAATAAATATTCTAATTTGCATAAATAATAAAAAAAAAGTGCGAGTGACGGGAATCGAACCCGACTCACAATCAGTAACGTGATAACCACGGACTTAAGTGTACGTACTACGAGTCGGGTTCAATTCCCGTCACTCGCACTTTTTTTTTATTATTTATGCAAATTAGAATATTTATTCGTCAAAACAAAATTAATTCAACAATTTTTTTAATTTGCACTATCAATAAAGCGTTTTATTATTTGTTTCATTTTATATTAAATATAACGTGTAAAATCAGGTTATAAGTTGAATAAAAATTATATCCAGTTTCCTGAGTAAATTAAAAAAATTGTTTTTTGAAAGCGCAAATTAAAAAAATTGTTGAATTAAATTTGTTTTACATGAATAAATATTCTAATTTGCATAAATAATAAAAAAAAAAGTGCGAGTGACGGGAATCGAACCCAACTCACAATCAGTAACGTGATAACCACGGACTTAAGTGTACGTACTACGAGTCGGGTTCGATTCCCGTCACTCGCACTTTTTTTTATTATTTATGCAAATTAGAATATTTATTCATGTAAAACAAATTTAATTCAACAATTTTTTTAATTTGCACTATCAATAAAGCGTTTTATTATTTGTTTCATTTTATATCCCACACAGCATGTAAATTCCGAGAATGTTCTGAGAATATCACAAAAGTATATTGCGTATGTTCTAGGAACATTCGAAATACATACTGCGATATACTGAGTATGTACTAAGAATGCTACTATGTCCGATTTTTCCTGCTTCTCAGTACATACTGAAAATATCTTTTAGTATATAATAAGTATATCTATAGAATGTCTTGAGTATGACATTGGTATATACATATATGTACTAATAATGTACTAATAATATACTCAAGACATTCTATAGATTAACTTATATTTTCTATATTTTATATATAAATATAAATGATATATGTTACCGTAAACACCCCATATTTGTTTTTTCATATACTTACTAGTAAAAATATGCAAATTTTGACTACTAAGTATACGGAAAAACAGATTTCGAGTGTTATGGTACATATATATATAATCCATTTATATTTATACTATAAATTTAACTATAAATTTTACTATAAATAAAAAAAGTTTGTGTAAAATATTAACATTTTGTTCACACATAAAATCTTTTTATTCAAATTTCTTAAATATATGTTATAATTGCACATATATTATTTGAACGTATAATTGCACTTTTATATTTTTTTATATAAACATTTTACTTATTATTATTTATTATTATATATATGTATATCATTTTTCTTATTTCACAGAAAGTATTAGATCACGAAGTTGATAATAATGTTCTTTCTGTGCAAACGCTGTAACATATAATAATAATTTCACATAAGAATACATTTAATAATATCTAACATATATTTAATAAGCTATATGTTGTTACTGAAATTAACTTTTAAAATCATTTTAAAAATTAATTGCAGTAATAACTTAGCTCTTACTTAATCGCACACTATATAATTAAAATATGTTATAAAACTCACTTGATTTTTGCGAATCCAGAGTTTCACTTTTATTTTTTGCATATCCCATCTATATATATATATATATATATATGTGTGTATATGCGGAGATACTTTTTCTTTAGAAAGATTCTGCAGAGATCACAAAGTGATAATTGATATAATAAACGACAATTGATAATGACGTCCTTTTTTTGTGCAAATAACGCTGTAACATATAATGAGAACTTCATATAAGAATACATATATTAATATATATTAGTTGTTATTGCAATTAACTTTTAAAACGATTTTGAAAGCCTAGTTAACATATTATTTTATATGTATGCAATATCTTTCATTCATTATCAATGTGTAATATACAAATATAGAGTATTGGCATACATTAGTCTTTTAAGATCGTTTTAAAAGTTAATTGCAGTAACAATTAGCTTACTTAATCGTACACACTATATAATTAAAATATGTTATAAAACTCACTTGATTTTTGAATTCAGAGTTTCACTTTTATTTTTCACATTTACATCTCATCTATATACATATGTATATATGTGTATGCGGAGAACACTTTTTCTTTAGAAAGATTCTGCAGAGATCACAAAATGATAATTGATATAATAAACGACAATTGATAATGACGTCCTTTTTTGTGCAAATGCTGTAACATAATAATAAGAATTTCACATAAAAATACATATTTTTGATTGACATTATAATATTCGATTGTGAGGTTATAATTTGCATTAATGAGGTTAATTTGTGTGTTTATAATTATGAAGTATTAATAAATCATTGAATAGCTTTTATAAAATACCCTTTTTACATTTAATTTATTTGAAAATAAAAAGGATTACCTGCGATTAATCACAATCGTAATATAATTGCACCAGATTGCACATAGCACTTGCACGTGGTCAGTGAAGAAGAACAAGGAAAAGACAAATGACGGCAATAGCGGAAATTACGTATCCAAAATGGCATACATATCCGCTCATAAGTAAAAATGCGCGTAATTCAATAGTATATTATGAGAATATACGAAAAATAATATATTATAAGAGATATTAAAAGTACATTCTGAGAATATACGAGAATATACGAAAAATAATATACTACACAAGATATTATAGAGATGTTCTCAGTATATTACGTACAGTACGTACATTCACAGAATGAATATAGAATATTCGTACGATATCATGTGCTGTGTGGGATTAAATATAACGTGTAAAATCAGGTTATAAGTTGAATAAAAATTATATCCAGTTTCCTGAGTAAATTAAAATAATTGTTTTTTGAAAGCGCAAATTAAAAAAATTGTTGATTTAAATTTGTTTTACATGAATAAATATTCTAATTTGCATAAATAATAAAAAAAAAAGTGCGAGTGACGGGAATCGAACCCAACTCACAATCAGTAACGTGATAACCACGGACTTAAGTGTACGTACTACGAGTCGGGTTCGATTCCCGTCACTCGTACTTCTTTTTTTATTATTTATGCAAATTAGAATATTTATTCATGTAAAACAAATTTAATTCAACAATTTTTTTAATTTGCGCTTTCAAAAAACAATTTTTTTAATTTACTCAGGAAACTGGATATAATTTTTATTCAACTTATAACCTGATTTTACACGTTATATTTAATATAAAATGAAACAAATAATAAAACGCTTTATTGATAGTGCAAATTAAAAAAATTGTTGAATTAATTTTGTTTTGACGAATAAATATTCTAATTTGCATAAATAATAAAAAAAAGTGCGAGTGACGGGAATTGAACCCGACTCGTAGTACGTACACTTAAGTCCGTGGTTATCACGTTACTGATTGTGAGTCGGGTTCGATTCCCGTCACTCGCACTTTTTTTTTATTATTTATGCAAATTAGAATATTTATTCATGTAAAACAAAATTAATTCAACAATTTTTTTAATATGCACTGCCAGAAAACAATTTTTTTTAATGTACTCAGGAAACTGGATGTAATTTTTATTTAACTTATAATCTGATTTTACACCTTATATTTAATATATTTAAGTTTTTATATATTGCCCAAAGTTTAACGTCATAAAATTTTGTCCTTCTTGAATTACGTGACACGCTACGCACGAAAGGCGAAATCTCGTGCCTGCCGCCGCATGAATCCGCGAGACGTTCGTTGGTGGGAAAAAGTCAGAGCGATGGATTGTTGGTCCTTGTCTGACTCATCTGGTTCTCAACTCGGTTCTTATCCGAATAGTTTGGATATGAACCATATCACGGATTCGAACCATATTCTATATTTTTTACCGAGCGTTACGACGTAGTTCACGTCTACTTTCTCAGGGGGCGCATCAGTACACGCGTCCACTGAATCGCGGTGGCCGCTCTCAGGTTTCTCTCTGGTGACGATGCATGAAAAATTTTCATAGCACCAAAATCACCAGATTTTGCGTAAGATGAGAAAATAATCACCACGTCACCAGGTGAAATAAATAATCACCAGATCTGGTGATAAATCACCAACACTGGCAACACTGCGTTATATAGCATCAGAGAGAAGCCTGAGAGATGCTAAGACTCCATATATGCGGCGGACTAGGCGGACTCCGGCAAACGCATGCGGAAAGGCGACTCTATATACGCGGCAGAGTTTAGCGCCACGCCACATACGGAAATCGAAGATGCGAATGTTTTCAAATAAAATAATCATACTGTGGTATACATTTATAGATTGTATAATCTAAAATAAATAAATAAACAATTTTTCCTTTTTAAAATGTATAATTATTTGTTATTGACATTAATGGTTTAATTTTAATATATGAACATTCAATATTAATTTTACTAATAATATTAATTTACTAATTATACTAATAATTTATTATATTTTATTTAATATAGAATTTATATCTTATTTATATAAACATTTAATTCAAGTGACAATAGTGGACATAAAATAATAATAATAAATATAAAATTAAGGGGCCTATTCTGTAACTTTTAATCTGATAAAAAATTCAAGCTTGTCATAAGTGGCCACGGAGAAAAATTAACAGCTGCTTGGCCACTTTTTGTTACAGATTTTTTTTTCTCTTTTATATACCGATCTCGAAGATTTCTCCATCGGTTCTTCACAAATTCATCTGTTCAAATTTATCATAATTTCATTATTGTTAACACTATAAATTTTTTTATAGAGATGCTAGAAATTTTTCAAACAATACATACCAGTCACATTAAGTTCCTGCGCCACTTCACACTACAATTTTTTTTTTAAACCGTTGTCTCTATATTGTTTGTCTCTAAAATTCCATAATTGCGGGCGGCTTCTAACGTAATGAATTATAAGTTCATTAACGTCCTCGGAATTATATTCCATACTTGGATTTTCATCGTTGAATTCCATGTTTGTTTTGTACAATATAATCTAACAAAAGCTATGTGCCTTCACTGCTAACCGAAAATCACTGATGGTTCTCGACTTTAACCGAATGACGTGCGGTAGTGCGGAAAAATTAAAATATTTTGATCTCAACGCAAATGCGGTGCGGCATGCCGGCGCTTGCCGGAATCCGACTTGCGCCTGGCTCCTGATTGGTCACCGCAGCATTTGCCGGAGTCCGCCGCATATATGGAGTCTTAGCAAGAGGCCATGCCGGCGATTTTCGTGGGACGCTTTTACTAGGCGGTACAGCAGCGCCGTGCATCCACTTTTAGGAATTGGAACTACGTAGCCACATCCACTTTTCGATACCATCATTCATTTGGTTCATGTCCGTGCTAAATTACATCCACTTTTCGATTTGTGATTCATATCCGTGCTAGATTCATTTTTTCGACTAGTAAATAAGCGATCGTCCATTTTCTATATATCCATAAATTATAAATTATTAATTAAATGTTATTTTTGCGATATATTTATAATAAACTACATTCAATTTGATCAAAGCATTTTGTAAATGTGCAACGAAATTATTTTTCCCTTGTCCATCCTTGAAATAAAACAAAGCATAGTAAGAAATAAATCGAAAAATATGGAAATCAAGTCAAAAATGTTTTTAATTTGTAAGAAAAAGACCGCATAACTTGAGGCAAATATGTACTATAAATAACGATAATGTTTAAGTATATTGTAATTATGGCTCTGCGAGAAAATGCTCGGTCTTTCACGCTGAAGACTCGAGTTCGATTCCATATATTGCCCAAAATTTTTTTTATATTTAAAAAATAGAATTAAATACATATTGTTAAAATAATTAACAAAACTTAAATTTCAAATTATTTAGGATGTTTTTTTTGAATGAAAAAGTATCGGTCGCGTTTTTTTTTTTTTTTTTTTTTTGCCTGGAGCCGAAGGGGAAAATGCCTACGGCGCATACCTCGGGGTCGGCCCCGGGGTTATGTGGGGCTTGCACCCACTAAAAACCCCCCCATGGATTATTCATATTGATAAAAACCTGTAACTAAAATGTAATACGTCTATAACATTTAAGAAAATATTTTACATTGACATATGTATATTATAACACACACATATATGTATACGTATATTATTTTTTAATATAACATATTTATAATAAAATTTTATCTTTTTCAATGTAGAACGCATTTAAAAGTATTCAGCATTTTATAAATAATAATAAATATACATTTATTATATTGATTATATTTGTGCGGTTATTATATCGTTAAAATAGAAAATATATTTTATTATTGCAAACGATGCAATGTTATAATTACTTATGTTGCGTTTGTTTTGCGATGTATTTTATAGTTAAAACCGATGAAAACATTATCATACTACATACACATAATAAAGCAATCGTACATATATGCAGACATTTAAAGAGCTCTTCCGTAATTCATCCTATAGGTTTAACAGCGATAAGGAAGAGCGAATAAGGAAAGGAGGTGGAGAGAGACAAAAAAGTATCGCAGAGTTTGTCCCGCGTTATTGACTACGTTTACACGGCTTCTAACTTCGACTTAATAACGCTGATGTTATAACTCCTACTTAAGATGAGTTGCGTTTACACGTTCAGACTTATCTTTTTGCCATCAAGCTGAAATAGCTTAATAACTTTCGAGTAAAGTGAGTCGGATTTCCATTAGTACCAATATAAAAGTACGAAAAATTAGATGCTTGCTGGTGGTAGAATTGCGGTCAGAATGTAAAAGAATCTGAATTGAAAAGAATGTTTGTAAACGAAGTGAACTTTTAGGTTACATTGTCATCTGCTCGAAACCTTTTTCCATCTAAACTTTTCATCACTTGCCGTTCACTCATTAATTTGAGAAAATATCGAGTTTCCTCAGTTTCCCAACTTTCACGCTTTTTGATTTTCATTTTTTTCACTTTTTCTTTGCTTTCTGTACGTACTATGGTATGGAATACAGAATAACCAACTCTGCAAACAATGGAGAATTAAAATGTTTAATTTTTATGGTTGGCATTATTGCCATCGTTACACTGCGACCGTTTACACGTCCTTTTTATGTCGATGTAATAACCCTAAGCCTCTTCATCAAATGACTTTGAGTTACTACATCGATGTAATAACTTCGTCATAAAAGAGCGTTTACACGGCATCTACCGTCGGTAGTTATAACATCGATGTTAAAACTTCGGCTTAAATCGGGCCGTGTAAACGTAGTCATTGTCAGTGTACGTTTAGTTGCGGAATCAAACGTAGTTTTTTGGCGATCTTTTTTTATAAGTGTTTTTAATTCTTTCTGTGTTTCGTGTTTGTTATTGTCCGTTACGGATTTTACACGCGATTATCTGTGAAAGAATTTTCACTTTTTATGCCGTGGCGAATTTTGTTTGCGTGATTTTAGTTTACGCGAGTGGAAAGTTTTTATTCTAGAGTTGCAGGGGTTTTATTTTAATTATAGAAAAAACAATACTTATTAATAATGTCGAAATAGTGTCGTGCAAATTTCTTCGACAAGTGTATGTACAAAGACTGTGTGAATAAAAAATCTGATGGGAAACATTTATACAGATTTCCACTAGAAACAGACGCCAGATTTTATCAATGGATACACAACAGTGGTAAGTTATATACATTTATATAAACTGTTATACATTTTATCACATTTTGATACATATGTAATATGTAATTTATTATTTGTGATATAATATATGATTGATAAATTTGATTTATTGTTCGTATCATGCATGTTTATGAAAAATTCTGATATTAAGTTTTTCATCTGTCGAAAATTATACTTTCGAAAATTACATATATATAATAACATATTAATTATTATATATTATAATATATAATTATATATATATATATAAATAATATCTAAAATCATTATTAATAACATTACAAATAATATTACATATAATTACATATAATTATATTTGTTATAAAAATGTTTGAGATAATAATTTGTTTAAATTTGTGACATAATATGTATTTTTTTAAATCAATTTTTTAATATTGCAAATTCTTTTTTTATTATTAATACAAAAATAATACGCATGCAATTTTAAGCAATTTTATTGCAGTTTATATATCTTATGCTTTAATTATATTTAATCTGAAATATATTATATAAAAAAGATAAATAATGTGTATATATTTTTTTACTAATCGACACATTTTTAGTGCAAATATGTTTACAATGTTAATATGTTATGTTTAACATGCGTCTAATCTAATTTTAAAATATATAAATTTAATTTTATATATGCAGTTTTAAAAAGATAGCATTGTTGTATTTTTATTTATTTTCTCATTTATTATATGGTCATTTCTTTTTCAAATATATAAAGAAAAAGTTCAATGCCATTTGTGTTTACGATCGGCTTACTGCCGACTTTTTCGCAAGCTATTTAAGTCAAACACGTGCGCATCGATATCAGCGCTTTAACATCGCGTGTCGCGTGATTCGTGCTTTGTGTAAGACGAAACACGAGACGAGAGGACGAGACGAGTCAGTCGTCAGCCGTCAGTCGGCTTGCGTTCTTTGACGGGACGGGAGATCCAGAAACCTGTGATACGTTGAGTATAATGGTGAGTAAAAATGTATATTTAATTAAGAAATATATTTAATCCTTGATTGTAAGGCCCTGTGCACAATAGGAAAAATATTAAATATTAAACAGGAGAGAGAGAGAGAGAGAGAGAGAGAGAGAGAGAGAGAGAGAGAGAGAGAGAGAGAGAGAGAGAGAGAGAGAGAGAGAGGGAGAGAGGGAGAGAGGGAGAGAGGGAGAGAGGGAGAGAGGGAGAGAGGGAGAGAGGGAGAGAGGGAGAGAGGGAGAGAGGGAGAGAGGGAGAGAGGGAGAGAGGGAGAGAGGGAGAGAGGGAGAGAGGGAGAGAGGGAGAGAGGGAGAGAGGGAGAGAGGGAGAGAGGGAGAGAGGGAGAGAGGGAGAGAGGGAGAGAGGGAGAGAGGGAGAGAGGGAGAGAGGGGAGAGAGGGAGAGAGGGAGAGAGGGAGAGAGGGAGAGAGGGAGAGAGGGAGAGAGGGAGAGAGGGAGAGAGGGAGAGAGGGAGAGAGGGAGAGAGGGAGAGAGGGAGAGAGGGAGAGAGGGAGAGAGGGAGAGAGGGAGAGAGGGAGAGAGGGAGAGAGGGAGAGAGGGAGAGAGGGAGAGAGGGAGAGAGGGAGAGAGGGAGAGAGGGAGAGAGGGAGAGAGAGAGAGAGAGAGAGAGAGAGAGAGAGAGAGAGAGAGAGAGAGAGAGAGAGAGAGAGAGAGAGAGAGAGAGAGAGAAGATTGCATTATGGAATTCATGGTGTCCGTTAAAAAACATAAATTTGTGTAGCATTGAAAAACTTTTTTAAAAAAGTTCACATCAAGTTTTGATCAAAATATCAATCTGTCGCGAATATTTATGTATATGTAATTAGATTTTGCTTTAATATTATTAAAATCATTCTCTTTTTTCAGAATACAATGATATTAGCGACGATAGCGACGGCGACGACGTCGACGTCGACGTCAATGACGGCAATGCCGGTGACGACGGCGACGACATCGACGATGCTCACGACGGCAATGCCGGTGACGACGGCGACATCGACGATGCCCACGACGGCAATGCCGGTGATGACGGCGACATCGACATCGACGATGCCCACGACGGCAATGCCTGTGATGACGGCGACATCGACGACATCGACGATGCCCATGACGGCGATGCCCACGACGGCGATGATTGCAACGACGTCGACGCCGGCGACGATAGCAACGACAACATTGCCAATAAAAGAGGCATCAATAGTGGCATCGACGGTGCCTCAGTCAGGAATGATAATGTTGAATGTAAGTGTCACAAATTTACAAAAAATATGAAATATTAATTTTATTACATACATATATATACAGGGTGTATAAAAGTACCGGGGCCCCTTAATATTTCAAAAATTAAGCATTTTAGAAAAAAATGTTTCCAATGAATCTCCTCTCTCTCGTATAGGACTCAAAATAAGGCATTTGATAGTGACCTTGACTTTGACCTACGGGTCAAACTTAGAGATCATTTCAAGGTCAACTTTATTTTTGTAAATGGAACCCCTTACTTTTTATTGCATATTCTTGTAGCTTATCTCGAGAGCTTTTCAAAACACTATAATAAAACATTTTTTCATTAAGTACTTTTTAAGTTATAAAGATTTAAAGTTAACAATTTTTTGACACAAAATGTAAAATATCTTGTAAAATATTTGGTTTTCGGTAATCATACCTTAATAATTTTTGTGCACGGAATAATGAGAGCAATTGGTTTAAAGAAAACACATAGTTGCTTTTAAAAAGATGCATGTAATTTATAACATATTTTTTTAAAAGCAACTATGTATTTTCTTTAAACCAATTGATTGCTCTCATTATTCCGTGCACAAAAATATTAAGGTATGATTACCGAAAACCAAATATTTTACAAGATATTTTACATTTTGTGTGAAAAAATTGTCAACTTTAAACCTTTATAGCTTAAAAAGTACTTAATGAAATGTATATAACATTATATACATTTAGCGCATATATGTATTAACAGTGTTTGCTCTTATCTAAATAAAATTATATAAATGATTATTCACACTGGAAAAAATGTTGCATTCAAATAAATATTTATTTTAATATTTCTTTACATATTATTTATTTGAAATAAGTAAATATTTATTTATTTTTAAAAATTATTTCTTACATGAAATAATAATTTTTTTCACGTCTAATCAATATTAGTTTTTAATAAATGATGTATAAAAAGGAATATTTTATAATTATTATTTATTTGAATTTAAAACATTTTTATGTTTACATATTTTACATTTATTTTTGTTTTACAGAGCGAAGAATTAACTTCCCTCATCAATAATGCAGTGCAAACTGCATTAAAAGGACGGGGAGGACGGGGTGGAAGAGGAGGAAGAGGTAGAAGAGGAGGAAGAGGAAGAGGAAGAGGCAAGGGTAGAGGCAGGGGGGGAATACATATATATAATAATTTTATCAACAAAGATAAAATATAATGTAAAAAAATATATATATATATATGTACAAAAATAAATGTGAAAAAGCTTTAAATCATTTTTATTTTATCTTCCTATTATATTATATCTTCCTATTATATCCAATACATATACATTTATATTTTATATAATACATATAAATATATATAAATATAATATATATAAATACATCCATACATAAAATGTAGTATAATTGAAATTATTTTAAATGTATTCATCATTTATGGGTGTTATTAATTAAAAAGGAATTATTTTTTTTACTATAGTTATTTCTAAACAATTGTATATTTAAAAGTTACAAAACAAAAGAGATTTAATAAAGTAATATATTTAAATTTAAAGAAACAGCAATATTATTTTTATTAATAATTAATATAATTTTCTTTAGTCTCAATAACTTTTTGAAATTTTAGTATACTTTCAATTAAATTTTTCAAATACGAGTCGAGATTATCTTATGCTAGTTGTAGTACTTCTAAATAGTTCTTGTTAATTATTCCGCATTTATTAACCTTATTATTTAGAATCATTAATCATAATTAGTTCATATAATTAATCAGAATCCGAATCATAATTAATAAAAATTTAAGTCTGCTGAAACTCGAAGTAGAAAATAATTTCATTTTCCAGCAAGAAAAACCAATTGATAAATTGTGGATTATTCTGAATAATAGGGTTAACAAATGCGGAATAATATTTGAAAAATGTAATGAAAAGTATATTAAGAAGACTTAAAAAGTTATTGAGGCTAAAGAAAATAATATTAATTATACATTAAAATAATATGCTGTTTCTTTACGTACCTGAACTTAGCACCTGACATTTAAAAAATTATTTTTTAAATATAGAAAATGATAGCATTTCGTTTGTAGTTATTTGTAGTAACAATAATTTCGTTTGTAGTTTAATAAATAATATTTCCAGACTTTTGGTACACCCTGTATATATATATATATATATATATATATATATATATATATATATACAGGGTGTATTAGAGCGACCGTATCAGCAGTTTTTTAAGGAAACTAAGCATTTTTAAGAAAAATGTTTCATACAAAATTTGTAGGGCTTAAAAAACCTATTTAATGATCATATCAGTTTGACCTTGAATAGCATCGTCAAGGTTACATAAAAAATACTTTGAATTTTTTAAATGGAAACCCCCATTTTTTATTGCATATTCTTGTAGCTTATCTCGAGACCTTTCCAAAACACTATAATGAAATATTTTTCTCTTACGTACTTTTTGAGTTATAAAGGTTTGAAATTAACCATTTTTTGACATAAAATGTAAAATATCATGCAAAATATTTAGTTTTCGGTAATCATACCTTAATACTTTTATGCATAGAATGAGACCAATCAATTAGTGTAAAGAAAACACATAATTGCTTTAAAAAAATATGTTGCAAATTACATACATCCTTTTTAAAGCAATTATGTGTTTTCTTCACATCAATTGATTTGTCTCATCAGTGCATAAAAATATTAAGGTATGATTACTGAAAACTGAATATTTTGCACATTTTACATTTTATGTCAAAAAATTGTCAACTTTAAACCTTTATAAGTCGAAAAGTACGTAAGAGAAAAATATTTTATTGCAGTGTTTTTGAAAGGTCTCGAGATAAGCTACAAGAATATGCAATAAAAAATGGGGTTTCCATTAAAAAAATTCAAAGTATTTTTATGTGACCTTGACGGTGCTACTCAAGGTCAAACTGATATGATCATTAAATAGGTTTTTTTAAGCCCTATAAATTTTGTATGAAACATTTTTCTCTAAAATGCTTAGTTTCCTCAAAAAACTGCTGATATAGTCGCTCTGATACACCCTGTATATATATATATATATATATACATATATATATATTTATTTATATATAATTTCAATTATACAAAACTTATAAAATTTTTTTATCTTTATTATGCAAACCAGTCCTATTGATAAAATGGCTTTTTATTTTTAATGGTAACTGATGTACATCACAATACGTGCATTTTAAAATGTTATAAAGTCGACTTTTTTGCTAGTAAAAAAAGATAATAAATTTATATTATTAAAAATATTTTATACAAGGTACCCCACTACTCAAATAATATTTATAATTTTTTGTATATATGTATATATATATAAAATAAATTTTATATATATTTTATATATAATATATTTATATAAAATATATATATAGAAAAAATTATAAATATCATTTGAGTCATGGGACACCTTGTAAAAAATATTTTAAATAATATAAATATATTTTTTTTTACTAGCAAAAAAAGTCAAAATTATGTTTGAGAATTAATAAAATGAAAGAGAAATATTTAAATATATTGAAGGAGAGAAATTAGAGAAAAGTAATTAAACCTATTTTCCAATTTTTTTTCGTTTCTATTACAGGAAATACTAAATTAGGAAAATGGTCACCTACTTCTATTCGGCGTGCGGGATTATGCGAGGACCATTTTCATCAAGATTCCTTTACAGATGACACGAAGAGAAGACTAAAACGCAATGCAGTGCCAATTCCATATGCATCTCTTATTAATGTATTAAATACGAACGATATATACATCAACCAAAATAGAGAAATGCAAATGGAACAAGTGCCTTATTTTGAGACAAATATAGAAGAAAATGCCACATCAGTATCATCTGCATCTATTTCTGTTGATAATAATATAATAACAGATGAGCAACCATTTTTAAAACAACATTCATTGCGATGTTATCAGCCATCACGTTTATACTTTGATACTGCTGTGGAAGAGGAAGATATAACGCAATGGGTGCATCTTGAACCACTTGAAAGAGTTTCAATGTCTACATCTGATTGTGAAAGAGTTTCAATGTCTACACCTGAAAGAGTCCCTACATCTGTTCCATATAATAACAAAAGAACAGAAAATGAAGAGAATAATACGATACAGAATTTGTACACTCAAATGAATTCTTTAAAATTAGAAAATATTAGATTGCGGAAACAAGTAAGACGTTTAAAATATCGTTTGCGTTGTTTTCCACGAAGACGTAAAACGCCGAAAAATAAAAAACAGAAGAAAAAGATATTAGAAGAAATGATAGACGAACTGGAGCTGCATTCTGTTGCCAAAGCAATGATAAAGTTGCAGTTGCATACACCAAAGGCAAATTATACGGAAGAAGAAAAAAATCTTTCAAGACAACTTTATTATTATTCACCCGCTGCTTTTTGTCGCTTAAGAAAAGCGGGCTGTAATTTTCCTGGACAACGAACTATGCGAAGATGGCTAGAAGAATACGACATACGACCAGGATTTTGCGATCTTATCTTTCAAAAATTAAAGGAAAAGATTTCTCGTATACCGGTGGAGGAAAGAGCATGTGCATTAAAATGGGACGAAATGACTATTAAACCTTACGAAGAATATTCGCTTAAATTGGACCAGATAGAAGGCCTCGTTGATCTCGGATCTCTAGGAAGAAAATCCGAAAGAAGTAAATGCGTTTTTGTATTCTGTCTAGACAGCTTGAATGCGCATCATGCATGGCGACAGCCTTTGGGATATTTCCTTCCAGGAAAATGCATGAAAGCAGAGGAAATAATAATAATAATAAAACAATGTCTAGATAGATTGAGTGAAACGGGTGCAGATGTACAACTTCTTACATGTGACCAAAGCACACCTAATCAAAGTGCTTACGCTCAACTTGGCATTAATCCAGAAAATCCATTCTTTGTATATAATGGGAAAAAATATAATGCATCATTCGATTTCCCACATTTAGTAAAAAGATTGCTAAGTTTCTTAAGAACTCATGAAAATCTTTACTGTGATGGAAAAATTATTGCATCATATTCTGATTTCGAAAAGACATGGTCTGTTGATAGTGCCACAAAAGGAGGTTCTAATTTATTGTCTCATATTACAGAAGCGCACATGCGTCCAAATTGTTTTGAATCAATGAATGTGAAAAGAGCATTCCAGATATTGAGCCACACTTTTGCAGCTGCAATAAGAACAGCTGGTCATGGAAAACAATTAGATTCAATTACATGGCAAGCGACGGCTGATTTTGCAGAGCGCTTAAATAAAATTATTGATGCATGCAACTCTTACAGTATTAATATTTCATTTGGCGGCAAACGACCATTATCGTCTAAAAATCCGGATATTGAAAATCTATTAACAGATTTCATCGATTGGTGCTCAAGATGGTCTAAGTCGGAAAAAAGCATAAGTCAAGTTCCTTGTTTTAAAGGTTTTGTTGTGACAATAAGAGCTATTCTTGAAACTTATAAAATACTCTCAACGCAATATGATGGATTTGAACTTGCGACAGGATTATGCAACCAAGACTCAGTGGAACATTTATTTTCGAAACTGAGACAACGCGGAGGATTTAATCCTAATCCAACTGCAAGAATGATCCGATTGTCTATTAGACACATACTTTCAACAGGATACATACAAACTAGTGACAAAGGCAACACTCAATGTCCAGAAAGTGAAGCTCTTATCAACGAACCAAGTCGACTTGTAAAAAGGATCGAAAATATGAATATGAACAATGACGTAATAGAATATGATGACTTCGAAGACGAAATGCTTCTTGAAAATGACAATATTCTTCTCGAAGAATTAAACATGGAAGAAATTGAAAATGTTGACCCGCTTAATAATTATGATGAAAATGCTATCGCATATTTTGCTGGGTTTATCGCGCGACGAAGCATTCAAAAAAGCAACTGTGACCATTGTCGTAACGATATAATGAAAATGCTTATGGATGAATCGACAGAAAACGAGAAATATATAGAATTTCGCGAATATGAAAATGAAGATGAAGATGCTCCAACAGTAACAAAATTAGTGCGCCCAACGACTTTATATATAAATATTACTAAAACACAATTGATGGCATTTAATCGCACGTGGCAATATCATTGGGCATCTAGAAAAATTCTTGAGAAAATTGTTACTGAATGTGTGCATGCAACGAATAAAATACGTACATCCTGAATGGCTAGATGAAAATAAACCATGTTACAATCATCGGATGCAAGCATTAAAATATATGATTAGAGTGAAATTATATTCTCGAACGAGATACAACAATCGTGCCGCAAAAAGAACTAATATACCTTCAAAAAAGAAAGTCTTTTAAACAAGTAAAAGGTATATTAGAATAAACCATCTTGAGCATTATATAAGACAAAAGAAGAAAAAATATAATAAAAGAAAAATATATGAAATAAAGAATAAAGTAAAAAAAAAAGCAGGAATAAATATTTTAACAGACGTGAAAAAAGTACGTGAAAAAAGGTACGTGAAAAAAGATAGGCTAAAAATGAAAATAAATAAAAAGTAAATAAAATAATAATAAATAAAAAATGTAGAACGCGGAAAAATATTATTTTTTTTATTAATATATTTTAATATTTTCTTTTTTCTTTTTAATATTGTATGTATTTTTCATTTTTGTCATTTAGAAATAGTACTTATTGCGCCTTTGCACTATATGATTGGATTTATTATCAAAAATGTTTGCAAATCATATAGTTTAGCGCAATGAGTATTATTTTCTATAATAATGAGAAAAATACTCATGAATTTTTCAATTTCATAGAAGATCGCAATCACAGTTGAAATAAATTGCATAAATCGTGAACTAGCAAGTCTTATCACGATATAAAGAAAAGGAAAAGCGGTCATGCTAAGAAATTGTAAAATCATGCATTTTCTTATTATCAATGACAATACAAGACATATAATATTAATTAAGTTTTAAGAAAATATAATACAGAAATATATATATATATATATATATATATATATTTGTTGGCATATATGGTATTCTACAATGATTATTATAGAACAAGGTACATACATAGGAATATCGTAAAATGTATAATACACAAGTGATTTTTATTAATCACTTATTAAATAAGATATCTCAATATATAAATAAATGGGAAAAGAGATATCAAAAGATATAACAGATTTTTTCTGTTATTTACAGGAAATCTATATTACATAGATTTTCTCGTGATAAGACCTGCTGGTTTTAGATTTATGCAATTGTTTCAACTGTGATTGCGATCTTTATGTCATGCTTATTAATATATGCCAACAAAAATTATGTTACATAATATAAACTATTATTATTTATAAAATGCTGAATACTTTTAAATGCGTTCTACATTGAAAAAGATAAAATTTTATTATAAATATGTTATATTAAAAAATAATATACGTATACATATATGTGTGTGTTATAATATACATATGTCAATGTAACATATTTTCTTAAATGTTATAGACGTATTACATTTTAGTTACAGGTTTTTATCAATATGAATAATCCATGGGGGGGGTTTTTAGTGGGTGCAAGCCCCACATAACCCCGGGGCCGACCCCGAGGTATGCGCCGTAGACATTTTCCCCTTCGGCTCCAGGCAAAAAAAAAAAAAAAACGCGACCGATACTTTTTCATTCAAAAAAAACATCCTAAATAATTTGAAATTTAAGTTTTGTTAATTGTTTTAACAATATGTATTTAATTCTATTTTTTAAATATAAAAAAAATTTTGTGCAATATATGGAATCGAACTCGAGTCTTCAGCGTGAAAGACCGAGCATTTTCTCGCAGAGCCATAATTACAATATACTTAAACATTATCGTTATTTATAGTACATATTTGCCTCAAGTTATGCAGTCTTTTTCTTACAAATTAAAAACATTTTTGACTTGATTTCCATATTTTTCGATTTATTTCTTACTATGCTTTGTTTTATTTCAAGGATGGACAAGGGAAAAATAATTTCGTTGCACATTTACAAAATGCTTTGATCAAATTGGATGTAGTTTATTATAAATATATCGCAAAAATAACATTTAATTAATAATTTATAATTTATGGATATATAGAAAATGGACGATCGCTTATTTACTAGTCGAAAAAATGAATCTAGCACGGATATGAATCACAAATCGAAAAGTGGATGTAATTTAGCACGGACATGAACCAAATGAACGATGGTATCGAAAAGTGGATGTGGCTACGTAGTTCCAATTCCTAAAAGTGGATGCACGGCGCTGCTGTACCGCCTAGTAAAAGCGTCCCACGAAAATCGCCGGCATGGCCTCTCTCAGGCTTCTCTCTGATAGCATTTATATTCTGTGTTTTTGCTGGGGTAATATAATATAGCAAATAGTGAATATGCGCGTGCGTGCGCGTGTGCGTGCGTGTGTGTGTATAGGGGAAAGTTTGCTAAATCGTACCGTTCGTTAAATCGTACCACTACTGTTATTCTTAAACAGAGTTAAAATATTTTAAGATGTTAAGCGCTGTTGTATCACATCTATTCTCACTCGAATGCCTCAAGATTTGTTTTCTTTCTCAACCGATCCGTTAATTTGTGTGACATTAATGAATTTATTCTGTGTGATTTTTATGTAATATTTGGCAATTCGGCACTCCGTGCATAAACTATTACATTGATAGAGATAAGCAATTAAACTTATTATTATAGTAATTTTTTTCATTTTATTTAAGCCTGTATATGGAAGCGCTGAAAAATCGGCAATATGTTCATAATTTTTTTCACAAATTTTACAAATCAATGTAAGTTCGGTAAAACGTACCACTAACTTTTTCTTATATCATACAAGTACGATTTATAAATTAATTGTTTTATTTACGTATAGTTATTTTTCTTGATATTCAGGTGGACAACCGTAGAAAATATTATCAAATTTTATACCTATATTGAGATAATACTTATTTATATTCTTGATGATACAAAAAGTATTTCTGGTAAATATGTGAAGAGAACTTATGTTTATAAATATGACAATTTTATAGATATGTTTTGTTGCAGATTGAGAATTTTTGTAAAAAATAAAACTTTATCTTTGTTACAAATTTTTAATTTTATTGTTTAAGGTACGATTTGAAAGTTTATGGATAGATGTGTGTGTTTGTGTTTGTTTGTTTGTGTGTGTGTGTGTGTGTGTGTATACACTTTAGTAAACCGGTATTGTAAATTGCACCACACACAAATTCCATTATTTCTTAACTATCAATTTACAATATGTTTAGAACAATGATGTTCATGTTTAGCGTATATCATTGACGGAGAACTAAAGTTTCAAATAAATATAAAAATTTTGTCATTTTTCTTTTTGATAATTTTATTGCAATTATAATATTTACCTTAGAGGGTACGATTTAGCATACTTTCTCAAATATTATATATATATATATATATATATATATATATATATATATATATTTATAGAGCACAAACATATTTTATAATTAACATGAATACTTACGAATAAGTAGAGATACTATGCCGGTTCTAACCCATGGGACTCCGAGGGGGGTGCGGGGCGCGGGGGGTTCTCCACGGCGAGGGGTATGACGTCACGCGGGGCGGGGGTATCTCGATGGTGCGGGGGCTGACGTCACGCGGGTGGAGGGGATGTTTCGACAAAGGAGGGGGAGTTTTCTGAGTGCAATATTTGTAGATGGTATCTTTACGACTTTTTTATGAGGGTTCTTAGACATTTTCCCAAAAAGGTATAGAACAAGCGCCGATGATTGACAATTTTGTACCCTCGTTAGTATAATTTTATTACGGAAGCGCCGATGTCCGGCTGCTCGAACTTGTCAACGGAGCGTTCTAGAATCCATAAAACTATGTTTTTTTCATTTTATGTCCATAAATCATTAGGATATTATGGAAAGAAATGAAGATTTTAGGGCCGACGCTGTGACGAACATGTCAAACGTTATTTATAGGTGCAAATGTAAAAGCGTTGACGTTGGGCAGCTTTGTACCCTCGCGGAAAATCGGTCGTAAACGAGAGCGAAACATCTTCCTTAATATTTTTTAAGGAAGAATGCAACGTATCGGCGCCAACGTTCGGCTGCTTGTAACCGGAGCGTTCTAGAATCCATAAAACTATATCTCTCATTTTATGGACATTTTATCATTAGGATATTATGGAAAGGAATGAAGATTTTAGGACCGACGCTGCGACGAACATGTCAAAACATTATTTATAGGTGAAAATGTAAAAGCGTTGACGTTCGGCAGCTTGTATCCTTACTTCTCTATCCATAAAACCGATATCTCGGGTAACTATCTTTTGAGATACGCCAAATGTTAAAAAAGGAGACAGAATTAGGTGAAATATATAAGGAGGATGAGAGCGCGTCAAACCATAGTACGATTTGAAAGCGCATAGATGCAGCGGTGAAAAAAGTTTAGTGGTTACTTTCTTGTATTAGAAGTGTCAGTGGCATAATAGTGAATAAAAGAAATAATGGAAAACATCGAGCAGACTGAACGCGACCTGTTGGAGCGGTCCCGCCAAGTCACCACCTTGGGCGAATATTTTGAATGGGTGCTGCGCTGCGAAGAGTTTATCGAAGAGCTCGAAGAAAACAGCCGTAACAAGCGTCCGCGACTCTCGATTGGATATAGACAATCTTTGGTGGCTAGAATCGCGCGACTCGAGGGTGCAAAAATTCGATTGCAGAAAGAGTTTATATCCAGTGGTGGTGGTGAATACAGTGGCGACAATAACGCGGAAAGACTCGTTTGGCGAGAGATTGATACGGCGTTCGAGAGCCGCATCTTGACCGGTGCGGTAATAAACAATAATTACATAGAGCCTCGTCAATTTCTCGAGGATGCCAAAGACATTGTGATTGAACACGTGCAGAAAGTGATGCAAAAACACATTAATGTAAAAGTGAACACCGTGTTTAATGGCGAGTTTGTGTCCGGTGATAAACGCACCAACAAAAGTGTCAATACAAAAAACTATGAACTCTTTCACACGTCCGATTTACACGAGTGGTACGAGCGCCGCGTTATTGAGCCCACGCTAGCATCGCTAGAAGAGTTTCAAGAACGCGATAGTGGTTGGGCGTTGTCACAAATAATTAACTTGACTATAAATATAAACAAGTATAATTCAATGCGCGCGGGGTGTTATCTAAACTTGCCGCGAGAAATTGTGACAAAGAGAGCGGTGATGAACGTGCGATCAACGGACAATGCATGTTTCGCATGGTCAGTGGTGGCCGCTTTGCATCCAGTTGCAAAATATAGTGAGAGAACATCGTCATATCCGCACTATACGACAGTGCTAAATTTACAAAACATTGAGTTTCCGATGACGCTGAACCAAATAAAAAAGTTTGAACATATAAACGATATCTCAATCAACGTCTACTGCATCGAGAGGAAGAAGGAACTATCAATTGTTCCGATACGACTCGCCGATCGGAAAAGAGAAAAACATGTGAATTTGCTATACGTGGAGGAGGACGACAACGTTGGACATTTCGCATGCATCAAAAATCTATCCCGGCTTGTCAGCACGCAACTGAGCAAACATGATCACAAGAAATATAGTGAAGAATATACTGATTAGATTTGTCGAGACACCATTCAATTTATAATAATGCCTGCTTCGTGAAGTTCCTCGATGATCGACAGGATCTCATTGTCGATCAGCGTCACTCGTATCGGGAAAAAAATGCCTATCAACAAATTTGGATTATTCGAACCAAGAAATGATGCAACCGGCACAAGCGGTTCTTGGGATAGATTGGTGAAAAGTTATGTGCACGAAAACGCTCTGTGTCGCGTCGTTACGGACTATGACGCAAGGTCGCGGAAGATTCGTCGTGTAGCGCAACCTGAGGCTGACACCGATCCCGTCAACAAACTGTATGTAGAATCCTGCGTTAAAAGATTGATGAATTAACAGAAAGAATCAGATGAGAAGCTGACTTCGTTCGAGAAGGATGTGCGGGCAATACAGATTGTGATAAACGAACTTCAACGCGCGACTAACGCTAACTCAGAAACGGCTATCAATTTGAATGAGCAGCAGTGAACGAGTTAGGAGCGGCTATCGAACGGTTATCGAACATCTACGAAGGGTTATCGAACGGCTACGAACAATTATCGAACAGCTACGAAGGATTATCGAACTACTATCTAACTACAATGAGTGGTAGTGGTAGTGAACGGCCTAGCAACAGCTGCGAACGAGGCTACCAACAACTCAAGCAGGGCTGCGAACGGGTCAGTAACGGCTGCAAACGGGTCAGGAAAGGCTACGAACGGATTAGAAACGACTGTGAACAAGGCAGCGAACGAATCAAGAACGAATTTCGAATGGGTCAAGAACGGAAGTAAACAACGCAAGAATGGCTCAAGAACGGCTCAAGAACGACTACGAACGGCTCAAGAACGGCTCAAGAACGGTTCAGGAAGGGCTGCGAACGGGTTAGGAACGGCTACGAACGGCTCAAGAACGGGTCAAGAACGGCTACGAACGGGTCAGGAACGGCTCAAGAACGGCTATTGAAGAACGACAAACGAAAATGAATCATAAAACGAGCGACAAACGGCGATCGAGAAAAACCGACGAAGCGAAGAAACAACACAGTTTGGAGAAACGGCAGTTGGTGAACGAACTGCACGCGCCGGCAAGGAAAAATTTTCCCCGAAGACACGTCATAGTGCGGGGATACGATGACCTGTGGCAAGCTGACATCGTCGAGATGCGTCCGTACTCTCGTTTCAACAGAGGTTACCACTACATACTCACCGTCATCGATGTGTTGAGCAAGCATGCGTGGGCCATTCCACTCAAGAGTAAAGGTGGAACCGAGACGGCTGACGCTATCGCCGAGATAATTCGAGATAATTCGAGATAGCAAGAGATGCCCGAGAAACATGCAAACCGATATGGGGAAAGAATTTTATAACGCCGACGTGCAACGGCTTATACGGAAACATAACATCAATCACTATTCTACATATTCGGTATTGAAGGCATCGGTCGTCGAGCGATTCAATCGCACGCTGAAGAACGACATGTGGAAGATGTTTACGCTGAACGGAACTTACAAGTGGATCGACGCGTTGTCGGAACTCGTATCGGATTACAACGCGCGCAAGCATCGAACGATCGGGATGCGACCCGCCGACGTCACCCCCGCGATCGCTGATAAACTTTTAAAAACGGTATACAGGGTGATTCGAAACAACCGTTTGTCCTTAAAATGTCGTATTCCTGAATGAATTCTGAGACGATTTTTCCTTTGCCAAAATTTTATCCGAAGCTTAGTTTTCAAATTATAAAAGGAAAAATTTAGCGAATTACGGCACGGGTACGGCCGGTAGGCAGGAGCGGCGCAACTCATCCGACGCGGGCGATTACGCGAAGCGCTCGTTGCGATCAGCTGTTATCTCCACGCGATGTGTGTGTGTGTGTGTGTGTGTGTGTGTGTGTGTGTGTGTGTGTACATACACCCTCTTTCTCTCTCTATCTCTCTCTCTTACTTATTCTTACCTTATAGAGATGTCTTCTGATGAATAATTGTACGACTGGAATGGATCACAACGTTGACGTTGACACAGACGTTGACACACCGTGACACACCGAATAATAAACGATTCTTTTTTTATAAATTGTATTATCGACACTTTGATGAATACACTCACGCAATCAGAGAGAATTTTCTCTTAGAATTTACCCTGAGAATCATGATAATCATGGGACAATATGGTATGGAAAGAATTTTTTCAAAATTTCTCTGATTAATATTTATCACATTAAAAATAATAATATCTATCATAATAAAATATAAAATATGTTTGATTAATTTTACTATGCAGTTTAGTAAAATGAATCAAACATATTTTATATTTTATTATGATAGATATTATTATTTTTAATGTGATAAATATTAATCAGAGAAATTTTCATAAAATTTTTTCCATACCATATTGTCTCACGATTACCATTATTTTTAGTGTAAATTCTAAGAGAAAATTCTCTCAGACTTGATCAAATATTATTTATTAATCTATCACAACACTCAATCACAATTCGCGGTTACTACCGATTAATTATTAAAAATTACTTTTTAAAAACGCGTTAAATGTACATTACTCGTCGCGGACAACAATACAGTCTACGACAACAGACTGCGGCGACGCCGACGCGACGATAATAATCGCGCGGCGTTGCCGAACGTGATTGACGCGAGATTCGCGAGACGCTACCGTGTCTTGTGATTAATCGAAGCCTTTGTATTATGAATGCGCTAATTTAGAAAATGTATAACAAAGTTATTAAAAAAAAAAGTATTATAACGTATTATAATACGTTATAATACTTTTTTTTTAAATAACTTAACATTATACGTTTTGCTTTTTCTTTTCTCAGCGAGACGTGAGAAAAATAATTATTTTATGTTTTTTTATTGTTTTGCGAACAAGATGTTCCACGTATAAATATGTTGGTCGCTCTGAAAAGAGCGGATTGGTTTTGGTCGCTCTGAAAAGAGCGGATTGACTTTGGTCGCTCTGAAAAGAGCGGATTAATTTATATCTTTAAAAAATTTATAATAGGTGCTCAAAATGAGCACCATCCATCCTTATGCAAGCTCTCATGCGTTTAAGTAAATTTAATTGGACGTTCTCCATTACTTCCTCTTCGATATTCCAAATTGCATATCGCAATCTGATTTCCAAGTCGTCGACGTCCTCGGGAAGCGTCTTCGGGAAACGATCTACTTTTCTCAGAAAATTTTCGCAAAACGTTCGTCTTGCATGATAATCTTCTGGTCGTAAATGTTGCACGCGTGTGTAATGAAATGCGTGCAACTTTTTTTCTTGTTTGGTTGGAAGGACACTGCCAGTCTCGTTTTGTCTCTGAGTTCTTCGTATGACGGGAGCAGATGGATGATTGATTGCATTATCGATCTGCATCTTATATTTATACGATTCGCGGGAGGCCGCTGTCGCGGGTGTCGCGTGCCGCTATTCGACGCGGAAGGCGTGGAGGGGGAAATCGCGACACCCCGCGGATTGTATAAATAAAATGAAGATTGATAATGCAATCAATAATCCTTCGATTATTACAAGCGTTAAGAGGACGATATGGCAGCGTACACAAACGAAGAATACTACGATATGCTAATGGCACTCGGCGAGTGTCACGGGCAGTATCACGTAGCTGCAAGACGATACGCCGATTTATATCCAAATCGAGCAAGACATCCGTCAGCTCCTGTCATACTACGAGCAGCTCAGAGACTATACGAGACTGGCAATGTCCTTCCGAATAAACACGAAACAGGAAGAAATCGTGATGCAAAAAATTTGCGAAACACTGCAAAAAAAAAGTATTATAACGTATTATAATACGTTATAATACTTTTTTTTTTAATAACTTTATTATACATTTTCTAAATTAGCGCATTCATAATGCAAAGGCTTCGATTAATCACAGTACTCTGCGTTGATACCACTGCTT